>NC_048289.1:29561718-29614640 GCF_009762535.1 Notolabrus celidotus
AAAGAGGATCGGTTATCTGATATAAAATGTGCATCTACTTCACTTATTTGAATTTCTTCGATCTTTAACTGCAGATCATTTGATTAAATGTTGAAAATAGTTCAAAGAAAGGGAGACTAACAATCCCCCAAAATAAAATAAAAGTCTGAATAATACTAGATCATTTAATCTGAATATTTTTAGCCCTGAGCTTCATTATTATAAGCATTGCTTAAAATGTATTTATTTATTGTATTTTTCTGATATTTTTAACTTCAACTGATTTTTAATTTTGGTTTCTACTGTTACTTATTTTATTGATTTTACTGTATTGATTTTATTTTATTTTTAAGTATTTTTTATAATCACTATCTTGAATTGTATCATATGTAATTAAAATTATCTGACCTATAACGCTGTTAAAACACGGCTTGTGACAATAGATAGAAAGATATTCTCTTAAATCTTAATTTTTTTTTAAGACATTTTTGAGTCTGGAGTGTGTGACATGAAGATGATCTACTGAATATATTAATTGGTAAAGTCTGCATTCCTCTGTGTCGATATCTCTCCTCCCACCTTCTTTAATCAGTGTGTCGGCTCCTCTGCACCGACAGCACAGCAGTAACACTGAGTCTGAGTCTACTGCAGTCCGGTCCAAGGACAGAGGAGTCAGCAGAGACTGAGATGTTGCCAAAACAAAACGTTGTAAAGTCATAAAAAAAAAAAGGTTTATGACAAGACTGAGTCCTTTCTTCAATTAAAGTGTTAAAGTAACAACATTTTGCAAAAACTAATACATAGATAAAACAGTAACTTCAGGTAAACGTCTTTTCTACTTAATTTTATTCCTTTAATGATTTATATTAATTGTAATATCTTACTATTTAATTAATCTTAACACATTTTTTTTTTTATTTATCAACTCTATTTTACTATTTTATTTTTTTTTGAAATTATCTTTTTATTTGGAAAGGCAAATTCAATCCATCACATACATTAATAGCAATCTTAGTCTTTCAAGAAAAATAAATAAAGATGGACACAGAAAAGTCAGATAATTTTACACTTATTGCCCTTCCAGGATTTTCTGTTACCGATTTTACTATTTTAAAGTTTTATATTTATTCTAATGTTGTTTTATCATTTTATTTATTTTAACTGGGTTTTTTTTGTATTATTTATCTTCTCAAATGTATTAAAATTTTAAGCCTTTACTGTATCTTCAACTGTTTTCTTTACCCTTTGTATTTATTTATTTTAAATATTTACATTCTTAATGTTAATTTGATGCTTAAACTCATATTAATTACACATATTGTATTGTTGTCGGTGTGCTTTAGTCTCCATTTTTTTTTTTTTTTTTTATATTTTTTTTTTTGGCCTTTTGCCTTTATTTGAGAGGACAGCTGAAGAGAGACAGGAAATGTGGGGAGTAGAGAGTGGGGGACGACATGCAGGAAATGGTTGACCGGCCGGGAATCGAACCGGCAACCCCTGCGACGAGGACTGTAGCCTCTGTATGTGGGGCGCTTAGACCGCTAGGCCACCAGCGCCCCTAGTCTCCATTTTTAAAATCCCTCAGTGATTGTTTTGTTTTTGCTGTTATTTGTGATTTTTACATGGCTCCTATGTTGTGGAGGGAAGTGTTGGTTAGTTGATGCAGACCAAATGAACCTAATGTCCAGGGTACAGTGAATGTGTTTCAGTTACTTTTGGACAGAATATATTATGAAGATATCAGATTTATTACTTCAAATGTTCGTTATTTACAAAATGTAACTATGCAATAAAATGCATACAGATAAATAAGAGTATACTCATGAATATGACAGTAGAAAACATAAAATATACAGATTGATGTGTGCATATAAAAACAGATCAAATATGGATTTAGAGGATCTGTAGGCTGATTAAATATGAATACCTTACATATTATTGTACTTTTATATTTTGAAACCTAATGTTAGTTATTATTTCTTAATATGTTTTCCCATTATTTTATTTCTGCTTCTTTCTTGTTTTCAGTCTCTGTAAAGAACTTTGAACTACATTTGATTTGTATGAAAGGTGCTCTATAAATAAAGCTTGATTCATTGATTGATTGAAACTCATCCTAAGTGATTGTATCTGTTCAGTGATTAAAATAAAGTTTGAAATTTACCTTCTTCAGGAAGGTTTCATTCTCCTTCTCGTCTTTGACTGTAGAGACTCCAGGTTTGATCATCAGAGCTTTGCCCTCGTCCTCCTCGTCCGAAGCCTCTGCAAGCTGTGAACACGTTAACACAGAGATCAGAGTCAGATCAGAGTCAGATCAGAGTGAGAGCTTTATCATAACTGAAGATGTTTCCCAAACACACTCCTGCAGCAGAGGCAGCCTCTCCCTCCCTGGCCTGACATTTCCTCTATGGAGAAAGGGTTGGAGCGGAAACAGGGAGCACAGAGAGTCTCTAAAGCCCCCCTTCACACAGAGAACCAGTTAAAGGGTCTCCACTGTCCTGCTTTGACTCCTTCACTCTCTCGGTGAAGTTTGTCTCGATGAGGAAAGTTAAACTTCACAGAGTCAACTTAGCTAAGTTAGCAGGCTAACTGCTAACGTTAGCATTTTCCTTTAACACTCACGTTTCCTAACTCCTTAGTCCGGTCCCTCATGTTTACAGGTCCAAGGTCTCAGTCCGGGGTCAGGAACACTCAGACTCCTCTCCAGAGAACTGAGAGTTCTTAAAAAGCTCAAAAACAAAGAGTTTAAACTCTAAACTTTACTCTGCTGTCATTCAGCGAGGACTTCTCTTTCTTCTTCGGCGGTGAAGAAATCTTCAGTATCGACTCGGCAGCGCCCCCTCTGGCGGCAGAGAGGAACTGCACACAACATGTTAATATCACATGAGGGGTTTCACATGAATCACAACCATTTAAAGTTTATTTCAGGACATACTATTATTGTTATATAACATAGTAATAACTAACATTAGGTTTCAAAATATAATAGTACAATAAAATGTAAGGTATTCTTATTTAAAGCTGCTGTGAGGAACTTTTGTTTAGTATCGGTTCTGGCGCCCCCTTGTGGACAAAGTGATACCTCTTATCTCTTGTCCTTTATATGCAAAAGTAGTGTTTTCAACAAAAAACTCATCCTGTTGTCTTTTAACAGTCAACTTTATCAGGCAATGTGATTATTTTCCATGAAAACAGTCGGATAAAGGCTGTTTCTGAAGCAAGATGTCCATCATCTGGTCTGACACCTACCCCCTCAGGGTGGTTTCAGGCATTAAAAATGACAACAGAGAAGGTGTCAGTGTTGCTGCTGATGGACTTGTTTGCTATTGAAGGTCATAAAGAGGCATCAGTATCATTTTCAGTCTGTTTCTCAGCCAGTTCAAAACTCCTCACAGGGCCTTTAATCAGCCTACAGATCCAATATATCCATATTTGATCTGTTTTTATATGCACAAATCTGTATATTTATGTATTCTACTGTCATATTTATGAGTACACTCCTATTTATATTTATGCAGTTTATTGCAGTTTGTAAATGACTAACCTTTGAAGTAATATATCTGATCTCTTCATACTATATTCTGTCTAAAAGTAACTGAAACCAGTGGCGGTTCTGTTGAGGGGCCAACAGGGGCCAGTGCCCCTGTAAAACTGAACCTGGACCCCCCCCTGTGGTCCCCCCTCCACACCAAAATAATATTATACAATGAATGAAGCTTCAGTATTGCGCCGATGTTACAGGTGGAAGACGTCCGTGTGGTACTTGGTTCCAGTCCCTTAGAGCGCTAAGGGACTCATGTTGAGTGTAAACATCCAAACAGCTGCTGTCAGTCTGCATGTTGATCTAGTACACAGTAGTATATATGTCTAGTATATAGGGATGCACTGATGTTTTGCCAGTTTGTTCTCAGCCGGTCCTCGCCCTTCTCAGTCTCTTTTGTCAGGGTTGAATGTGTCCCTCTGACAACACCCTTGGCCCCAGCCTGGCCCCCCCAGAAAAAATGGTCTAGAACCGCCACTGACTGAAACACATGCACTCTACCCTGGACATTAGGTTTATTTGGTCTGCATAAACAACCAACACTTCCCTCTACAACATAGGAGCCATGTAAAAATCACAAATAAAAGCAAAAACAAAACAATCACTGAGGGATTCATCAAGAAAATATATATGGACATATACATACACACACATATCGATATGTACATGCATACATACACAAGTACATTCATGCATACGTATAAACATGCATACACATCCACATACATTTTAGCCAATCACATGCTGACCAAAAAAGGTGTAGGCTGAAGCCAAGGCTTTTCCTGCTTGACATGACGTAGCCAAGTATTTTTAAAAGTACTCTCTTTTTCCCCCTTGTTTTATTTCTTATACATCTACATAAGAAGGCACTATACAGTACTTCTCCTCCTCCAAGAATGTAATTCTAGTTTGGAAAATTAGAGGAAGTTCAAAAATATAGTAACAAAGCTGGTTGTATTCTAATCTCGGGTGGTTTTAAATGTGCCTTGTTCCTGTTTTCTTTCTGGGTGTGGCTTTTTATGATTTTTTTTTAAACGTCTTTCCTAAGTATCTATTTTTATTACCTTAGTAATCACTTGTGATAGATCATGTAAGGTAACAGATGTTATTAACATTTGGAGTTTATTGTTTTATGGTGGCTTTGTCTGTCAGGATGCTGCTGTAATGTGAATGAGTCATGGTTAATAACTGAGGTTGTGCTGTGGTGGACTGTGCTTCCTACTTTGTGTAGTGTGCTGGGGCAGCAGGATGATCAGACTCAGAGAGCTGGACTCTGTGATTGTGCTGTCAGAGAGGAGGATGCAAAGTGTGCAGCTTCTCCCTCTGAGTGTCTAACCCTGTATTGATTTTATCCTTAAAAGCTGTAAAACTCCTCCACTACATCAGACTTTAAGCATATCACACTGTGCAATCTGATTCTGAAATGGCAGCAACTGTTTGAATAATATTATGTGTGCAATACTGAAACCCAACCTGATCCAGTATCTGATCCTGATTCTAAAAATGAAGGTTGTTTATGACTTTCTAACAATGTGAAAGTGAACTTTATTGTCTTGCAGTTTCATTGAAGGTCTAATATATCTCTAAATTGACCTCACTCATTTAATCTCACTTCTGTTTTTCTAACTGGAAGTGTGAGAAGTAGAGGTTATGCTCTTGTTGGATTTGTCTCGTCAGCAAATCTTTCTTCTTCTTTTTTTTAAACTTTATTTATGAAGTTTTGAGTTTATACAACATATAAACATAAACACATACCGACACTTGTACAGACAATACTCCACATTAACACCACCCACCCTGACCAAGAGCACACCCTGAACACAGAGCAATGAAGGAGATTCAGGAAGAGGACAGAATAAACAACATGACAAGCAAACAGATGGTATTAAAAAATTAATAATAATAATACAAATTAATTAATTTTTAAAAAAGGAGTGATAATCTAACATTAAGTGAAATATAGAAATTAACTTCTGACAAGTAGCAAGAAAGAAAAACCCAGATTTGTTGAGAAAAAATATAAAAAATAAGCAAATAAATAGAAATCCAATAATCATTGTTAACAGCAGCAAACAGGCCAACTAAGTGGGCATCAATCAGCAGGAATCAGAGTCAGCTCCTTTACAAATTCAACATATGGAGACCATACCTAAGTACATTTGTCAACCTCTAGCAAATCTTTCTTTAGGCAAAAACACACTTGTGATATTTTCAAAACAACAAAAGCAGATTTATTTTTGTTGAACCTGGTTTAGCATTTCCTCAAAGACAAATTGCATTACACTGTTTTACTAGTTTATTGATATGTCTTAAGATTAGGTGAACACAGTCAGTAAGACACACTTTGCCTGATAAAACGTACTATATGATGGCATTTAACACCTCTCTGAAATTTTTAAAAATAAAAAAATGCATCTAACAGAGTATATAATATTTGTTAATCTGCATTTGAGTTACACTTATGTCATCTTCAGACTGCTGCTGTGTTCTGCAGATTTAACGCCTCTCAGGAGTTTCCCACTTCACCCTGGCAGCCACAAGAGGGCGCCGATTGCCTGCACAAGTAGCTGCACCAAATCTGACCCAATCAGGGTGTTATTTCCTCAACTCCAAAACCTGGAATTTATTTGACCTCATGGATTTTAAAAACTGCAAAAAATTGTGTATAAGGCAAGAGAGGACAACAAGGAAAAGTATTTGTAGAAAACGAAGGAACAAGTGCCCACCTTATCTGGGTTTACAGTTTAAGTTGCTGCTAAAGACCCATCACTTTATTGAAGTTAACTGTCCTTTATCTGTTCTATGTTTTATATTGTGCAGCAGGTCTTTTATTGTTATGTTTTTGGACTTATCTGGTCTCTTAATTGTTTCATTCTCATATTTTATTCAGTATTTTTACTCAGTAGAGGTGTATTGTTGTGTATGAGAATCACAATATAAGTTCAGTCCATTCACCATTTACTTCATGGTATAAGTAGCTGAGTAAGAGTAGAGGTCCTGCATGCAAGTGCAACTCAGTATGTAGAGAATAAAATTAACCAGGTGTATTAAAGGAGAAAAATGTTCCCTGTGGTCCTTGTAATCATAGTTGGAACGTCATTAAATATTTCAAATTGAACTGCTTTATTTACTCATTTATTTTCATGTTGATTAAGGATGATAATAATTTTCCAAAAAATCAATTGAATGCTGGACACTTGTTCTGTGAAATTAAAATTCATAACCTTGAAATACTCAGCTGCACGCCTCCTCACTCACACCCGCTCCAGAGACCACATCACCCCAGTCCTCCAGAACCTTCATTGGCTTCCCATCACCTCAAGAATACAGTACAAGATCCTCCTCATCACCTACAGAGCCCTCCATAATCTAGCTCCCTCCTACCTCACCGACCTTCTGCAACCATACAATCCCTCCCGCAACCTCCGTTCCACCAATGCCAACCTCCTCACCCATCTCACCAAACCCAAGCACCGAACCTGGGGGGACAGGGCCTTCTCTGTTGCTGCCCCCCCCCTGGAACTCTCTCACCCAACACCTCAGATTCTCTCCCTCACTCACCAAATTCAAATCTGGACTTAAAACCCACCTATATACAAAGGCTTTTAAACTAGAATTGATTGATTTTTATTTTTATTTTATTTTGCTTTGTTGTCCTTTATTTTTCTATTGTATAATTTATTTTCCTGTAAGTGTCTTAGAGAATCTTTTAAAGCGCTTTTATAAATAAAATGTATTATTATTATTATTATTATTATTATTATTATTATTATTATTATTATTATTATTATTATTATTATTACATACTTATGAAAAATATTAAATTATTTATATTTTCAGGTTCAAAATGTCACATTTTAAAGCTAAAACAACATTTTTGGCACAAAATTAAATTTTAAAAATGGTTTCTTAGTTTGTTTCAGATTTATTCTATTAGGTTTTTGTATATTTTGCATGGGGAGGTCCTAAATTGAAAAGTAGAACATACAAAAAGTACAGTGTGTAGAAGCCATAGTAGGCTACAGTAGTTGTAGTCTATCACTGACAGTAAAAGCAGGACTATTTCTTAGTGTTTTGGAAAGTAGTCCACTCTACAGCAGCTGGATACTATGAATCACTGATGATATAATTTGAGGTGCTTTTGGGTGGCTTTTAGAATAGATTTTAAGATAATTTTATTGGTTTTTAAATCTCTTAATGGTCTTGGCCCTTCTTATTTAGCAGATTTGCTTTTATCATATGAGCCAGGGAGAGCCCTCAGGTCTTCAGGTAGTGGACTTTTAATTGTACCAAACGTAAAAACTAAGATCTACAGTGAGGCAGCTTTTTATTATCAGTACCCTCACCTGTGGAACACCCTGCCTGAGGACCTGAGGGCTGCACAGAGCATAAATATTTTTAAAGGCAAACTCAAGACCAACCTTTTTAGTCTTGCTTTTAACTGAGTTTTATTTGTATTCTTAAAAGTTTTATTTATTTAATACCTATTTCAAATTTAGTCACTTTTATTCTACTTTATTTATTCATATACTTATTTATTTATTTTAAGTCTTGCATCTTAAGTTATTTTAATGATTTAATATTTTAGTGTTTTATTATCTTAGAAATGTATTTTATTTTGGTGATTTTAATTTCCTGTTTTGAGTTTTAACATCTTATTTTACCTCCAGTGTTTCCTCATCAAGATATCATGAGAGTGTTTCCTCAGTTCGTTCAGCAACTTCTTTTTTAATTTATTTATTAATTTTATTTTTATTTGTTTTTATTACTATTGTTGCATATTGAGTTCTTAAATTTAGGATTGTGGGTGGGTTTGGGGTCGGGGCTGGGGCTGGGATCTTTTTCTTAATTTATTCTATTTTTTGTTTTTATGTACAGCACTTTGTGTTACAATGTCCTTGAATGAAAAGCGCTTTATAAATAAATAAAGTCTGATAAAACTTCTCTAAATTTCCCCTAAAATCCTCCCATGTGGCTGTTTGGAGGGATTGTTTCATCAGACTACATTTCCCATGATGCACCAGCACAGAGCGTCGTGTCGGCAGCGAGCTGTCAGTGTTGGGGGAGAGCAGAGGGAGAGAATCGGTCCAGCATCTCTGGAGCAGCGGAGGACAGGGACTCTTCATCAGCCGACATGAGGAGGATTTAGGATTTCATGTGGACCCCTCTAAAACTGGATCTTTAAAGACTGAACCTCCTCGTCTGCCGTAGATCCGCGCAGGAGATCTGACTTTGTTCTATCAATGAGATAATGTGGAGAGGCTGCACCGCCCGGTGGTAAAAACACAAGATGAAGAAGCAGTTCAACCGGATGAGACAGCTGGCGAACCAGACCGTGGGCAGGTAAGGAGACTTTAACACCTCAGCTGGAGCTCTCCTCTCCTCTGACATGTCAGTCTGTGTGTTACAGCATGCAGGCTTTCCCTCGATGGGCTCGAGCTGCTCAGCTGGTTTGATTTGCACAAAGCATTAACAGTCTCTGTAGGTCACAGTTGCAGGGTGAGCGTTGTGTGATTGATTGAGCCCAGCAGGGAGGAGCGATCTGCACACTGAGGATGAGGGAGAGGACATGGTACCCAAGGAGCAGGGCTGCTGCCCACTGACCAATGAGACCCGTGCACAGGGCGGCCTCTGGGGCACCCTGCTGGGGGGGGAGCTAGGACACCCTGAGCCACCAACAAGCCTGCAGGGACATATGTTTGTTTCTCTCTTTAAAAGCTGGGAGATGAGCCAATGAACACAGATGTTTGTGGTGAATACAGCGGCCAGAGGGCATAAAACATGCATGGAGTACGGAAGCCCTGAGTGGACATACAGCCCTACATCTCCTTTAAGCTACTCTGTTTAAAGTCCCCTTTTATTGCTTGGTATTTCCAGAAAAAATAACCCAAGATCTCTTCTCACAAAGCTTGTTTTATCATGACCCTGATAGGCCTGACCATGATATGCTATGCCTCCATTTCTCACGCCAATAATGCAAATTAAGCCTATTTCTCTCTGTTTGTTTTGTGCTTTTGCATCTCTGGAATAAGTGGAATCATCTCATTTTATCTAAAGATTAAAAAAAATGGCAATATGGGTACATGTCCGCTTTGGGCTTCCGTACACAGAGCATCCCTTTTATGACTGTTTCTCTAAAAGCTCAATATGAAAGCATAGAGCAGGTTGTAAAGGTCATATCTAGAGGCATAAACCTGTAGTTTTGCTGTGTTTTGAAAAGGAAAGGTCTTGAAAAGATTGATTCCACTCGTGGCTTTTTCCACCAAGAGACAGTTAGCCTAGCTTAGCATGAAGATTATAAACAGAGGGAAACAGCTAGCCTTTCTTGGTCTGTAGCTTACATGAAAACATAAATACCAAGACCTAAATTTTGATAATTCCCTAGACGTAAATGTGAAGTTTTTACAAAGAAAGGCTAGCCGTTCACCCTAATTTCCAGACTAATGCTAAGCTAAGCTAACTGTCTTCTGGCTTAAGCTGCATATGTAGTTAACATATACATGTGTGGTATCAATCTTCTTGTCTTATCACCAGGAAGAGAGTGAGTGCCAATTTGTTCCTTGTAGATTAGACTATGCTGGGATTTGAATTTGGGTTTTGAGTCCAGGATGACGCTGAGACTTCTGACTTTGATTCGCTTTTTTGTGGCTAATACTGGAAAAAGTTGAAGTTATTTCAGATTTGTTTGAATTTAGCTGGAGGATAAGCAGGCAAACTAAATCACAGGTTACTTCAACAAGCTTGCAAAGAAGGTTAATAGGATGGTGTTACGTGGTGACACAGCTAGTTGCATTTGGGTGTCATCAGCATACAGTGATAGGTGATATTAGGATGCTGCATAATCTCTCAATGAAAGCATGTAAAAATCTGGAAATATGACAAAGTTTGTGTTTGGGGGTCTCTCAGAGGGATCAGGTTTACACTGTCCTCCTGTGCAAAGTTGAAAATGTGCAGTCAGTGCTGCTGTGTAGCTCGTTTTGTACTATCTGCATTCACTGTGTGGAGTTCACAACCTTGCTAGCTACTGGTCTGGTAGTTGAGCTCAGCCTATGATAGCGTTGTTGGTTGTGAGGTGCATTTAATACTGCATATTGTTACTGTATATTATTCACACTGGTATATATGACACAGCTCACTTAGAAGAAGTCAAACAGGTATTAAAAGTGCATCTTATATACTGAAAATGTGCGGTAATTCTTATTCTAAGGGCAATCTTGAAGATCTCAGGTTTGCTATCGTTGGCAACACCTTAAAATAATGATGCAGATACAAGTTTTTATTCTTCTTCTTAGGAACTAGACTTGATTTTTATATATTTATTGATACTTTATTTCTACATTTGGCCAAAGTACCACTTAACTTGCATCGAGATTTTTTTTCCAGCAATACCGCCTTCGTTCCCTTTTCATAATACGAAAGAATTCTGCAAATGCATAGACTTTTAAAAGCTTTAATCACAATTGTATGAACTAATTCTGCAAAATATAAAGACTTAACAGATGTTTATGCAACAGAAGATGTACAAATGATAACTTTTAGAGGGGCTCGAGGATTGAGCCTTGGGGAACTCCAAAAGGAATATTCCTAAATCCAGTAATAACAGGTTGCTGGAGTTTATGTCCCGTACACATCCATATAAGTGTTGTTTTTGCTAACTGGCTTAATGCATGAAGCACAACTAAATAAAGTATCTCTGCAGCTCTTGGTTGCTTTTGAAGACAGTGTTGCTTTAAATGTGTGCACTTTTTTTCCTCACAGTGTTGTGGGTGTTTCTCTCATAATGCAGCAAATCTTTAAAGGCACCCTTGGGACCAGCAGCTATGGTGACCATGACCTCTAGTTACATCCCTGCCCTGGGAAAGTGAGCCTTGCCCTACCTGTGACGACCGTGGAGAGGCTTGTTGTGAGTCAGGGAATTATAGGTTAACAGCCCACAAACTAAATGTCTGCCGTTTGATGTGGAGCTTCTGAAAAGCTTCTCTTTAATCCTGGAAGTTAGAGCGCCGTCCAAGTTGTATTTAGTGCCTCACATTCTGCGGCACTCAAACACGGCGAGACGTCACTGTTGATGAATGCAGACGTGATTAATCTTAGTAAATCCTGACAGCACGAAAGCAGCATCAGATAGTATGCTAATGTCAGAATGCTTCGGATGAATGTGCTGTGGTTTATGTGATTTATTTGCTATCTGTGTGTCTGGTTCTCCCGTGAGGCCTGATGCTAAAGATAAATCCTGAGTTTGTTAATCTCTCAGTCAGGACCTGAGGCTCGTGGAGTTATTGTCAGGAAGACTGTGACCCATTTTGGGCTGCCATAGTCTGAACCCATGCTCTTATACGCCTCTTTCATCATGCAGCATAAGTGCAACTCGATCTTTCTATCTTCTCTTTCAAACTGTGACAGTTTTCATCCCGTGCTCTGCAGGGAGGAATCACAGGTGAATTCTCAGAGAGGTGTAGTTGCAGCTTTGCTGTCAATAGGTGTTGTTAAGTCTTTGTCTATATCCTTCTATTTGTCAGCCCCACCCTGAGCTCTTAACTGAAAGTCAATGTCATATGTCAACACTGCGCCTTTGGCACTTTAGATCAAGTGCTGTTTAACTCTCTTTAATTGTTGCATAACCTTAAAACAGAATCATTAATGTGTTTCTCTTACAAAGAGGAGCTGTCAAACTTCAGAACAGGTTTGTGTGTCACCGCCTGAAAGTGCTGGAATGTAAATAAGAGCATTGTGTGCGCCTGTTCTCTCTGAGTATCTCCATTTAATGCATCTTAATTCTTCTCTTTCCCTGTATCTCAGAGGGAAGTGTTGTGTTCTCTCCTCCAGCACCGGGGCTGCAGAGATGTGGAAGACATTTAGGTTACGTCCTCGGGACTTTCCCAGATAATTAAAGGTTTATCAACCTGGGGGAGCTTCACGTCAAGTCATGATAGATTACTTATGGAGCATATCTAAAAATAATAAGTGTTTACAAAGAAAACAAAAACACAGACGTAGACAAAACAAGATGATTCAAGTGAAGTTAGACAATCCTGTGAGGAGTTTTAATCTGGTCGCCTGGATTAAATATTGATGCCTGTTTGTGAGGAAGAGAGACCAGCAGCATGAAGACAGACTGTTTCTTTATATTCATTTTTAATTTTTGAGATTGCTGCTGTATGGTGTTAGATATCAGACAGAGAGATTAACATCATGCAGCATGAACAGACTTTTATTTATATTGTCCAGAGTAAACAGTCTTAATGAGCGTTAAATCATCTTTACTGAGGCTGTTTGGGTGTTCTTATCTTCTCACTATTCTATGTTGATGTGTGATGAGGGTAATGTGTAATACATATTGTTGTGGTATGTGCTTCTCTGTTTCTGAGTAGATTCTGAATGTTATTAGTTTTATTTATTTATACTGTGAAAGCAGCTGAATGTGTAACACTCCAAGAAGAATTTTTCCTGTATCATATCGTACTCCATCGAATCATATCTTATCATATTGAAACCATATAATCTAATATTGCACCGTATCATAGAGTATTGTATCGAATCATATCACAGCACGTGGCATCACATGGTATCATACAGTCTTGTACTGTTTTGTATCTAATCGTATCGTACAATCTATCGGAATGCTTCTCTGGTTAGATACGGTGTCATATTACACATCATTGGATTGTTTCGCTTCGTGCTCTATTGTGTCTTATTGGATTGTACCGCATCGCATCGCACCGCAGTGCTCTGCACTTCAGCGCACCACATCACATTGCATCGCACAGCATCGCATCGCAATGCATCGCAAAGTAATGCATCGCATCGTATCGCATCGTATCGCATCGTATCGCATCGTATCGCATTGCAACGCACCACACTGAACTGCATCTTATCATATCGCATCACATTGTATCACAATGCACCTTGTCACATTTTATAGTATCGCTCTGCAACGCACCGCAACGCACCGCAACGCACTGCAGCGCAACGCAACGCACTGCAACGTAACGCACTGCAACGTAACGCACTGCAACGTAACGCACTGCAACACACCGCAACGCACAGCACCGCACCGCAATGCACTGCAATGCACTGCACTGCACCGCAATGCACTGCAATGCAACACACCGCAATGCAACGCAACGCACCACAATGCAACGCACCGCAACGCAATGCACCGCAACGCAACGCAACACAACGCAACACAACGCAACGCAACGCAACGCATCGCAACGCAATGCAACGCAACGCAACGCAACTCCCCGCAACGCAACGCAACTCCCCGCAACGCAACGCAACTCCCCGCAACGCAAAGCACCGCAACGCAAAGCGCCGCAACGCAAAGCACCGCAACGCAATGCACCGCAACGCAATGCACCGCAACGCAACGCACCACAACGCAACGCAACGCAACACAACACAACACATTGTATCCTTTCGTATTGTAATCACTCTCAGTGTTTTTTTTCCTGGATGTTTGCAGCTTCACTAACTTGTAAACATGAATGAAGATTCATCAATGAAGCAAATATTTTGAAATGTGTTTGAGGGAATTCTAAAGGCTGTGATTGTTTAATGGACAAAACACGGTTCTTGAAGAAACTTTTGACTCTGGATGATTGTGACGAAGATTTCCCACAATTTAATATGTTTTAAACCCAACAATCTACTAATCAGTGGATCCTCTTCTTCAAACTGTGGGATCCTGCTTCCACATGAGTAATCATGATGAAACAGTCTGACAGTAGAAAGGTCAGAGGAGTGTTCCTGAATGTTTTACTCCAGGTGTTTTATAACGCAGACATCACTCAGGTCTTGTTAGTGCATCATAACCAGTTTGTTTTGCCTGACAGTCGGTAGTCGCTGACGATGCCGACACGCTGAGAGGATTTTGTGCCGGGCCATCTTGTACCTCCCTTACCCCCGCTCAGACTGCAGGCAGGGTGCTGATACCAATCAATGAAAAAGGTATTACTGCAGATAACGCAGAGTGCAGAGTGGACTTGGCAGAGGTATCAGAGATCCCTGGAGGACATTTACCCATTACTAAAAACTTACTGGAAGTGTTCCTTACTGGAGCTCCGAGGGACAAAAGCTGTAATGCACTTTAAGAGATAAAACCAACCAATTATTCCCGAGTATAAAAACATAAAACAGTGTGTGTGTGAGTGTGAGCAGGGCCAGGTGCTTGTTTATTTCCCTCTCATCTCTCTGAGAGCCGGAGCAGCAGAGCTCAGTGAGGCAGAACATCCCGGTAATGAGCTCTAACCTGTATCATAAGAAGCAGAACAGCAGGGGCAATTAGTCATATTTAGAGGGTAGAGACTCCGACATGCCGCCTCGCTGCTGGACACTCAGGTAATCGCTGATATTTCCTCCATGACCTTGGCAGTTTGCATCACCTGGTTCATGATGGAGGATCCTTATGTCTCTCAGATTTAAGCAGAATAAGCTGAATATAGCAGGTGTAGCAAATGTGAATATTACATGAACATGAAGCCTCCTGCTGATGCATAATCTCATTTAACAGACATGAGTGTTCACTGAAAGCATGTCCCATACCTGGTGATGCATCATACTCTCTCCTCCATGTGTTATCTGTCTATCCTGTTCTTACTCATTCTATAAAAACAGATGCTGTGATGCTTGTTTCGATCAGCTGGTAGAGAAGGTGCCCCATGTATAGAGGCTTCAATCCTTGTTGCACTGGTCGTAGGATCAATTCCTGTTCCCTGCATTATTGGGTGCATGTCATTCCACCCTCTCCTTCTCCTCACATTTCCTGTCTCTCTCTAGCTGTCCTTTCAAAATAAAGGCAAAAGCCCCAAAATAATCTATAAAATATAAATAAATGTGTATAAATGCAGAGGAACAATATACATTTTTAGCATAAGAAAGCAACACAACAGAGTGGCATTCAGATATTTCATGCACAATTCTTTAAGGACTCAAAAAGACGACGTTTGTCCAAAGTCTGGATTTAAAGTACGTTAAGTATTGCAAGGAAACTTCAGCAAAAATGCACGTATTGTCATTATTTGGCATCCAAACTTTGTCTGTAAATGTATTTTTGGCATTTACTGGCAATCCAAACAAGCTTCTTGCAGCAACCTCCGGCACTGAAAAAGAAGCCACTATGGAAGTCCCAAAAACTGCAGTTCCCAGAGTGTCCACTAGAGGCTGTCTCCAAAAAACCCAGGAATCCCCATTAACACCCATGTTAAAAATGTTCATCTTTACAGAAGAATCAAACATGCATACAGGGTTGTCTGAATAGCTTATTTCTTTATTTGTACACATTCTGCAAGGGAGTAGATTTTTTGTGACTCATACATTTGGAAGATATTAAGTGTAAGATTTATGCATATATTTTCGTGAGTAGAGGCGTGTCTACTTTGACTGACAGGCAGGCACAGTGTAGTGAAGCAGCAACCTCCGGTCCTAAAATATGAAGCCCATGCGGGAGTGCTTAAAACTGCAGTTCATCGAGCGTCCACTAGAGGCTGGCTGCAGAAACACAGGAAACCACATACACACCCATTCAAAGAAGACGATCTTTACAGCAGAAATAAACATGTTTACAGCCTGGTTCAAAAAAACTGTTCAGGTCTGAGTTGCTCGTTTGTCTATCATTTTTATGACTCAGTATTTTCAAAGATATTAAACTTACAAGTTTTGCCCAAATAAGGACATGGCTGACTTGATTGACAGACCCTGTAGCTGTTAGCAAGTAGGCCAAAGGCCCGCCTCTTTACCTCATACTAGCTCCACAGAAGTTAAGTTCTGTTCAAACTAGCGCTCATGAATAGATGGGTGATGTCACGGATACTACGTCCATTTATTATACAGTCTATAGTTGTAGGTGTTTGCCAGGAGGCTAAATGCCCACCTCTGCTCCACCTCTTTGGCAGAAAGTTAGGTTGAGTCAGCGTTTCCAATATGGTGCCTGCAATCAGTTAGCTGCAAAATGCCCCTGCAGAAACCTCTGAGTGACGTCTCTGAGACGACATCCATGTTTTTACAGTCTGTAGTTTGCAACACAATCTGGACAGCTCATTGTAACCCAAGGCCCCTCTGACCGCCCCTCTGTGCACGCCCCTGTTTGTTCATTTGGATTGTTGCAAAGGGAATGAAATGTAAAGTTTTGCAGCTCTACTCACTCCCTATGTTTTTCCTCCGCCTCTTTTCGTGCCATTAGGAGCAGCATGTGGATCTTCTTAAACACCCATCTGTCTTTATCGTTCCTCCCTGTGCAGCAAACACACACACGAGCATCCTCAAACTAATGAAGCTTCTCCCTCCACGACAACATCGCTGCATTGCTCCAGTTAAAGAGATATAGGTCAAGAGAGGTTCAGACACAGTCCAATTCATCTCCCAAACAGTCGGCCTGCGCCATTAATCCTGCGTAATTCTGCGTAAACTGTGGGACTCAATGAAAATGTGTAACTGTATGTGAGCGCAGCAAGGTTGCGGCATCAAGGGGACAAACGTAATCCTCTTTTGGCTCCGTCTTTTGTGCTGCGGAGTATTTTTAACTCTCATTCAGATATTCGTGTTTGTTGTGGTTGTTTGACTTGATAAAAACATCTTTTTTTCCTGGAAAGCAGAATGTGCGTGTAAGTCCTGATTTAGCAGAGGAAGCTCTCAGAGTATAAAGGTGGGATAGAGCTGAATGGAAGAAGAAGAATCTATTAAAGAGATGTTTGCAAATGGAACATTTTAATCTCCACCACCAGGTTGGAGAACGTCTCTTTATGCCAGTGTGGAGCTGCAGGCGACTAAACTCCAGAAAGTATTGTTTGTGTTGCTAAAACCATTATCATGTGTCAGTCCGTTAGCCTTGGTGATTGAAGAGGGCAGGTTTTCCACAGGCTTCCACTAACGGCTTCATTATTTTGCGTTAGTCATTTCATGCAGTAGTGTTTCCCCTGTCGAGATCTCGCCTGCAGGATCAACTTTGTGATTGATGGACGGACGTGTGAGCGATGATTCTCCTGGTTTTTCCTGCATCAGTGGACGCCCGGCTCGGTTCTTCTTCTTGCTTTCCCTTCAGTGAAATCTGGGGGAATAACTCGTGTAACCAGCCTCGCTTGTTAAGCTGTGTACGACTTTGTGACAGCGGGGAGGGAGGAAGATGTGATGTGTCTCCCCGCGGTGCTGCAGACCTCTGCTCTGGTCTCTGACACAGTTTAATCTGTCGGGCGAGTCGCCGCTGCTGAAGGCAAAGAGATGAACAGCTGGATGCTGAGATTCAGGGAGGACGGGACAAAGACAAAGATGTTACAGCGTTTATATGTTGCCTGTGTGTGAGGCTCAGTGACATCGCTCAAATGTTCACCCTGTGGATGTGCTGTGGACTCAGAGCACTTGTTCACTGCGGTCCTGGAAGCTGGGATGCATCTGAAGACTTGTTGTGTTAGTGGTCATCACGTCTCGTCTGCAGAGTGAGAGCTGGACCTCTGCAGAGAGAGGAGGAGGATCATTTTAAGGTTTAAAACTCTGATAATTAAAAAAAGGGTCTTGCCCTCAGCTGCTGGACTTTAGGGCTGAGTATTTCCCACACCCTTACAGTATCACAATCCTACACAGATTTTACTACAACAGCTATTCTTTAATGCTGTGAGTAAAAGCAAAAGCATCGTTTAAAGATCCTCGCTGTAAGCACACTTAAATTCAGGCCTGCACAGATCAAAGGAGGAAATACAAATACTCTGTTTATAATCCCACAGCTATTATTAAATGTAAATAAAATATTCTCAAGTGTAGAAGAAGTAGCTTTCTCTTTACTTTCAGTGTTTTAAAGCAACAATATTCAGCTTTCACTTTACATCCACTTCTTCCTGCAAGAAAGTCCAGACATTTTGCTTTATGTCTGAACACAACCAACACATCACAGTGTCTGTAATGAACCCACAAGGGGGGATCGCATAGCAAGGCCAACACAGCTTCTTGAAGCCCTCAAGTCTTTAAAAACAAAGCATAAACATGCTATCGTGATGTCTGACCCTGTTGAGAAGTTGATGGTAAAGTTGAGTTGAAAGCTTGAATCTGTGTTGGTTGGAACAGCATGATCTGGCCCTGTTTAGAAGATCTACCTGATGTTAAGAGCAATGAATCAGGATGGTCTTACAATGTGTAGAAGGTGTTGCATGCTTTTGCTAGGAATGTTTCAAACAAAGGCCGTATCATAAATGGAAGTAGTATCCGTGACGTTAGCCATCTGTTCCAGGCATGTTTTGAAGCCAATCGTCGTTGGGTGCCATTTCAATCAGGAGAAACACAATTTGAATATTAAAGGTTATTTATTACGACTGAATGAATGATGAAACTTGACAGAAATCTTTGGTGTAAGGACTCTATGGGGGTCATGTTGTGAGCGTAGGATGCGTGAATTTGGCAGCTGAAGAAATCCCCCTAGAGTCCAGACACTGGTGGTGGTGGTTGATGATCCTGGGAATTGAAGACTTGCAGAGACCAGGTGGAGATGGGGAGGTGGAGGGGTGCGCGCCATCAATGCAAGAGGGAACTAGCAGGAGAGAAAGACACATTTAAAAAGACAGCAGAGAGTTGATAGGCTGACAAAAGCAGCCAGAAGGTTCTGGAAACAAGGCAACAACAGGATTGTTCTCTTCTAGACCGTGCTCATCACCCTGACATCATGCACTGTTTTCTATTTGTTATTGTCTGTCGGGGACCCCCTCTAAAACGAGATGGTACATCTCAAGGGGTTTATCCCAATAAATACATTTCTTCACATCAGTGGTGGTTCTGGTCATCAGTACGGACTGGATCAGCTGGGACAACCTGAACCGGGGCTTCCTGCCGAGCGACGAGGTCTCCCGAGCCTTCCTGGCCTCCTTCATTTTGGTCTTCGACCTTCTCATTGTCTGAGCTATTGGATGACGCCGCTGCTGATTAGCCAATGACAGCTCCTGAGCATGCAGATGGAAGCGGGTGAGCTATTGAATGAAGGAGAGGAGAGTTAAACAACTGCTGTGATTGCTTTTATAGTCTTCCTGTCTGAACTTTCGTTACAGCTACATATTGGAAATGCTGAACTCACCTAACTTCATCCGAGCTAGTGTGAGGTAAAGAGGCGGGTCTTTAGCCTTTTTGCTAACAGCTACAGTGTTCCCGTCAGTCAATCAACTCACCCATGCCCTTATTTAGGCAAAACTTGTACGTTTAATATCTTCAATAAATACCATATTACAAAAACAATCCCCTCGTACAGTGTGTGCTTATAGATATATGAGCTATTCAGGCACAAACTGTTTTTTGTAACAGGCTGTAAACATGTTTATTTCTGCTGTAAAGAGCAGCCAGCCTCTAGTGGACGCTCGATGAACTGCAGTTTTTAGCTTCATATTTTAAGACTGGGGGTTGCCGCTTGGATTCAAAGCGACTCATTCCTCAAAGTAATTTGAACTGAAATTTAAATCCAGACTAACGGACGAGTCTAAATGTAAGAAAAGACTCAAAACGGTCGAAGTAGCATTAGAAGTAGCCGTCAGTTTTGTTTTTGAAAAAGGTGATAGACAGTTTCAAATCACATTTAAAAAGGCGACACATAAGCTCCACCCCCAGCACATCAGCTGTTCTAAACACCAACCCCTATTAGCTTACAGCTCAGCCAATTACTTTCTTTGCGTTCAATCGGCTAACATCAAAACAATCGTTCTATTTCAGCTGCTCTGCCTGCCTTCTCTAGCTGCTCCCCCTGCAAACCACTTCACATCCCTCCACCACCCCAGCTCCTCCTTTCTGCTGTGTCTGATTTTACCAGGGTCGTATGTATCGTCACTGATGCTCGCTCTGTTCTCTTTGCTGCTGCTCTCCCTGCCTTGGCGTTTCATGTATGCACATGTAAGAGAGGGGAGGTGTGCTCTCCCCGCCTTACGCTTTGACCTTCCACGTAGGCAGGTGGAAGGGCAGGGAGCTCCCAGAACAGAACCATACTGCAAAATATACCTGCATGTATACCTGCAAGTGCATGTTTCTTTCTGACTAGAGTGGTCCAAAGTAAAGTAATGTTTTTGCCACAGTGTCAACAGGCAGAGGTAAAATGTGCTAGACTGTGTCCCATGGCTCCATGATGACTGTATTCTAAGTCTCATCTTACCTTTAGACTTGTCGGCTAGTCGTACTTCAAGTTTGAAAACCAGTCATAGAGCTTTGAGTGAAGACTACACCCTGCAGCAGAGCCCAGACATTAGGATTCAGAGGGTGTGGGTGTTTGGGTCCTCATGGATATTAAATCAAGTCTTGTATCCCCAGCAGTCCCTGACCTCCTGTAGCCGGACATCTTCTTGGCCACACTCCAGACACTCTGTTGTCACATCCTTGTTTACAGACCGTCCGCGCTGAGCTCCAGTGCTTTGTGTGTTTTTTGGAGGAGAGAGATTCGGCGTATGACTTTCTCCTGCCTCGCACATGAACATCAGATTAAAACAAATGGCTCCACAGAGGTGAACATAAATTATGAGGATGTAATTTTTAAACTCTCCTCGACTGTCGGAGCATTTAGCTGAAAGATAATGAACCCATTTGTCAAACATGGCGCCGAATGTGTGCGTGCATGAGCGCTAATTCCAACAACATCATCAGGATTTGATAATTGATTGCTCTGAAACATGTTTAGTATTCACAACCACGCTCAGAGCAGAATTTGAGTAATTTAGCTTAGCATTAATGCTAACGAGGCCCCTGTTTGGCTCCTGGAAGATGTAATGAAGAGACTCACCTGACAGTGTGTGTACAGTAGGGGTGAGCCCGACTAAGGATTTGCTTAGTTGAATCTGATTCATCAGATTTTGCCCATAGTGGATGAATAGTGGAATGTTTGTTGTTTTTCCTTATTGACCCAAAGTCTGCATGATGGTGACCGCATGACAATATTACACATAACCCTTTACAATTAAGAGACTCGTAGCTTAAAGTAAAAGGGACAACAGAATATTATAAGTATAAAACTTAGATTTTTTAAATCTATATTGCAAAAACAACGAGGTGATGAAGGAGAGAAAACTCAAATAAGGCCACCATCAGTTAAACATGGAACAACGCTCCACTATAGAATAAGGAATCAGGAGATATTTAAACAGTGTTCACACAGCAGAGAGCAGCACTGCAGAGGGTAGTTTGTCCAACTTAAGGCTAAACATTTGTATAATGTTTAAAATCAAACCTGAACGAGCTAAAGGGTTTTTAAATCTCTTAACAGAACCTTTTAAAACAGTCTTTCATCGCGTCTTTGTCCGCTTGAGTCTTTTCAAACTGTACGTGAGGAAAACCATCGTGTGTACGGGCAGAAGTGCGCTCCTTTCTTTGTTGACTGTAAATCCTGTCTTTGAGAATATCCTCTCTGATGGTGTGGAGGTGGATGGGATGCTGTGGATTGTTTCTGAGGCTTCAGACAGCTTTGGGTATCCCTCCTGGTTCTTTTGGCCCCATACAGTTTTTGTGTGGTCCAGTAATCCTTGATCTCACAGCCCTCTTCATGAAGCTGCTCCTCATCTTCATCACTAGTTTTTAGGATCAACTGAAGTTTTATTTCCTGACATTTTGAGCTGCCATGAACGTAGAAAGATTTAAAGACCAGCTGAGGTACGTCTGCTCCACAGGTCCTGCTAAATGAGAGAGTCCACCTTTAATTACCAGGGGAGATTTAATTACCACTGTAAGGAGATTTAACACTTCAAGAGCTGTTCTCAGAATTACATTAAATAAGTCTATATTTATATCAAAATAGGATATATGAGACATTTTTTTACAGGAAACAGGAAAATAATGTAAAATTAGACATTGAGCACCCCCATGGTTTGAATGGAATGATCCATGTTTCATATGCAAATATTCGACTATGAGATTGGCAGTCGACTAAGACTCGTTAGAACGAATCGTCCAATATTCCACTATTTGGGGTCACCCCTAGTGTACAGTGTGAAGTTGTTGCATCTCCGGGCTCCTCTGAGGTGTTAATACGCTGCAGGTGGGAGAGGTTTTATTGTGAGCATCATTACGAGGCGTTACTGTCCACCAGAGGAGTGTGTGAACGTGTGAACGTGTGAATGTGTGAATGTGTGTGTGCTCACCTACCTGTCTGAATCCTCCTCATTAATCACTCTTAGCATCTCTTAATGAGGAATTCCTGCCCACAGTTGGATGCCAACCCATTCTGGTGGCTTAAAAGTTAATTATGCGTGCACGGGATGAGGGAGAAACACACGACAGAGGGAAAGTGTGGAAACTTGATTTATTTTTCTTGTTGTAGTTTTGAGGAGAGGAGGAGATGTCAGTCAGGAAACAGGGGTGAAAAGGTGGCTGTCAAACGTGTGAGAATAAGCAGCTCTAACGATCATTTTCAGACCCTTCCACACTCGACATCTCCGTCTCTCCTCCTGTCCCTCGATCATCTCAACATCACCATCCTCTCTGCCTTGACGTCTCCTCCAGTGTGAACTCCACTTTATGAAAGCTCAGCATGTTCTCATGATGCCGGTCCGACAGGTCCGCTCTGCAGGTAATTAGCAGCAGTATAGAAAATGATTGGGTGTCTCTGCAGATAAAAATAGCTTCAATTCACACAGCAGCAGAGGTGTGTGATTGTATCCTCTCCGCCCTGCGACACTGAAGCTTTATAACGATTGGGACTGGATCACGTACAGCGTTTTAAATCCAGGCTGTAGACACTGACATGTTTCCTGGATTTGTCAGTCTGTGTTGTTCTGAGACTTCGAGGTTCGGGGTGACTCTGAGGGACTCACTCAGGGAGTTGTCACTGCCAGAGGAGCGTTATTGAAGTAACTGGAGTGTGATGATGGAGACGCTGCTTCAGGTTGTCGCCGAGCCAGACAGACCTCCTCTGCTCTGCTGCGGCTAAGACAGCGTGACGTTACAAACACGAACAACAACAAGTCATTTATAAAGTTTGAAAATCTATCAAAAGATCAATCAATCTTTATTTATACAGCTCCAAATCCCAACAAATGCTATCCTCAGACTCTTTCCAAACAGAGCAGGTCTAGACCATACTCTATGTTCTATTATTAACAAAGACCCAACATCAAGACCGGATCAGATCCAGTCCCATCTTACAGACAGGACTCAGTCTGATCTCATCTTAATCCACCATGAGCAGAGCACTTTGCAGCATTTAGCAAGTTACAGTGGCAAGGACAAACTTCCTTTAACAGGCAGAAACCTCCAGCAGGACCAGACTCATGTTAGACACACATCTGCTGAGACCGTGTTGGAGAGAGGGATAGAGGGAGATGAAGAGAGAGAGAGATGATAGTGGGGAGACGGATAGTAGTAGTTGTAGCAGCTGGAGTCTGGCACGTCCACAGCAGCAGAGATCCAGAGGAACCTACGAGACAAGGGAGCTCAGGGACTCCAGAAAGGTCTATGGTTAGTAACTTTAATGGGACAGGAAGAGTTAAAGGAAGTGAAGAGAGAGAGGGAAAGGCAGTCTACGCCTATAGCAGCATAACTAAGACCTGGTCCAAGCCTGATCCAGCTCTAACTATAAGCTTTATCAAAAAGGAAAGTTTGAAGACTACTCTTAAAAGTAGAGAGGGTGTCTGCCTCCCAGACCGTGACTGGTAGATAGAGGCAGAGAGAGGGGAGAGATAGGATCCCAATGTTGGGATTATAGACAGTATGAAACATGGATGTAGTCTCAGTGACATCACCCTCTTGTTTCTGAAGCAGAGTTTTGAAGCGTAAGTCGGGCCTTTAGCCTCCTTGTTAACAGCTACAGAATGTCCGCCTGTCAATCACGTCAGCGTGCCTTTAATTATGCAAAACTTGTCACCTTAATATCTTCAAAACTAGTGAGTAATAAAAAACTTCACCTCTTGGACAGTGTGTGCCGATAGCAAAATGAGTTATCCTGACCAAAATCATTTTTTGAACCAGGCTGTAAACATGTTTATTTCTGCTGTAAAGACCGTCTTCTTTGAATGGGTGTGTATGTGGCTGCTGGTGCTTTTGGAGCCAGCCTCTAGTGGACACTGATGGAACTGCAGTTCTTAGCTCTTCTGCATCGGCTCCATTTCTCAAGACTGGAGGTTGCAGTTTGTTTGGGACTTTTTTAATATGCAGAAGTTGCAGATCACTGGATATAAATGCTCTATTATTATAAGAAGACATTCTGCTTATAAGAACTTCTAAAACAGATTACTCTGTTATTGCTCAATCGTTTTAGAGCTGCAGCTGTGGAAGGTTAAGCTGATTCAAATGACAACAGGCTGATGTGCTGTTTGTGATTTTCCTTGTTAAGTTTCTTCACTCAGATCTTTACTCGTCATTCTACGTCATGGCCCGTTTGTTGATTTGATTGTTGCAATATAACCCAGCTCATGAAATAAACCGAGCTCAGATCGTCTCTCTGCATGTAGTGGATTAGACGAACAGCAAAGTAAAGTGCAGTATTTGAGAACCGTACCTTATTATATAAGGAGTTCAAAGCTTCAGATGAACCTGATGACCCTGATGCTGTGCTGCTCTCTTTTATAACACTCTGTGTTATACGCAGCTGCAGCTCATTCTGCCAACTCTTAAAGGGCAGTCGTGAGAAACTGCTGTGTTCTTAGCTCTCTGGCTCAGATTTTAAAATCAGAATCAAGCCTCTTAGTGGAGCCTGTGTCGGCTCACATGTTTGACTGTTGGTGTGTTTTAGATGCACAAAAGATCTCTTACTTGATAATGCAGATGTCACCAATATGAGACTAACGTAAGACCACCAGGTAGCTGTTGTTGTGAGACTTTGTAGCTTGATTGAAATATATTTAAAGGATGTTTCTGGTATTTTGTGCGATGCTCGTCGTGCAGGTTGATACTGAAAGAATACATTTTTGCATGCTGAAGCCTGAGTGTGAGATGCATTTTGGACATTAGAAACAAAGAAGTATGGGATCTATTGTTAGAAGATGACTTATGCATGCAGAGGTTTGTCCACAGGGGGCACCAAAATCAACACAACCTCCTCAAAGGAGCTTTAAACATCTCAAGAGGTAGATGTGACAAAAGAAGCCCTTTTAAGAAGTCACAGCTGATCTGGTGGAAGTCTCGTGTTAGTAAGTTTTCTTCTCAGGATGTCAGACTGAATTGCAGAGATTTCTGGTGTTAGATGAATCCTGTCACTCGGTTATTTTTCTAATGAAAGCTCTGCAACTAGAAAAACATTTTCCTCTGCTCCTTAAATATATTTCTGGACATTTAGATCCTAAATTCCTTCTGCATGCAAAGATATTTTATCCCTTAAATCACATTGAATCTGAAGTCATGTGACAGAGTTATAACTCTAAGGAGGAGATGCAAATTGCTGCAATCAGGTGTCTTGATTGCCTCTTCACGCTGCATGTTACAGACGCTGCTGCTCGAGGTGTTGATAAGTGGTCCAAATTAGCACGCTTAACTACACTGAGTAACTTCCTGTTGTTTCTCGGGCACCTGCTTGCACCTGTCTGGCTGTTTTAAAGCCTCTGAAACGGATCAACACCGTCTCCTGAAGCTGCATCCATCACAGATCAGAAATGTTTACTCATGGCTGCCTCAGAGCATCTCCCGCCTGCGCCAGGGAACGACAACGTGCTTTCTTCAGCAGCTCTGAATGAGACATCAGCACGCCTGGATCCCATCAGGATTCATACTCCATCACAGCCTCGCAATTAGAGTCCATTACCAGACTGAGAACACTGAAAGAGCTCTCGGGACTGTCAACCCCACTTTCCACTCCTGTGATGTCATTTCCTGTCCTGCTCAGGCTCTGCACGTGTTGCTGCAGCACTCAGGTTTCAGCAGACTGGTTTTAATGGTCCACAGAGGCTGCAGGCTGTTTTTCTACACGAGGAGGGACCCTGTCACAGCTGAGCTAATGTTTCCAGCTCAGAGGAGGGCGGTGGGAGTCTGACACACAGGAAAGGTGGAGTTTGGTCGTGACTGGGTGTAGGTGACATCAGTGACAACAGAACTGAGGGACGCCGGTTGCTGTGGTGACATGGGTGTGTCACTGGACGCCATGTGGTCACACAAACACACAGGACTCTTGGGAGCTTGCACAAATCAAACTCCATGCATGTTAGTGCTGAATAAACTCTGAAGCCAAAAGTTCTTGGATCATCCTGTCCTTGTGTTTACTTTCAGAATCAATCTTTGAGAGAAATTCTGCAATGAGAGGACAAAAGGAGACACTTGAAACTTTGTGTTTCTACATGAGTATGTCATCGTGCACGAACCCAGATCCACAGAGGAATCCTCTTCCACATTTGGTGTTAGAAGTTACTGATGGTGAAGAAAACACCATGCACCAACTTCAGGAAGGAACTGGAATGGCCAAATTCCACCAGATCCACGTCCGGTCTGTCTCTGATCCGTGACGGCATCAGATTTCATAAGTTTCTATTCGAGTCAATGTGTTAACTTCCACTGGATCTGCTCCATCGGGTTCCGGCTCAATCTCTGATACAGCATGTTTTGTGCGATGCTCCTCATGCAGGTTGATGCTTACATCGGTGCTAAAAGAATACATTTATGCATGCTGGAGACTCAGTGTGAGATATATTTTGGACATTAGAAATAAAGAAGGATGGGATTTGTTGTAGGAAAAGTGCTTATGCATGCAGAGGTTTGTCCACAGGGGGCGCCAAATTCAACACAGCCTTACAGCTCCTCTGAGTAAATATCTTAGGATGTTAATGTGACAAAAGAAGCCCTTTTAAGAAGTCAGTCATGTTTGGACTAAAAGTATACAGATTGAATAGTTAGACATGGAGATAATATGAATATATGATGATAGAAATAATCTGGTGCAACCCAGCTGTCTGATGTTTGGTGTTAAGACCTGGCGCAAAGTCAGTGTTCCATCAGACTTCCAACAGATCCGCTGCGGTCAAGCTCCGTGCTCGGACAGCTGGAGTCATGTGACCGAGGTTTCCCCGCTGTAATCACTGAATCAAGGATTCTCCTCCTCCTCCTCTCCTCATCCATGTTGTCTTCCTGGTCCTCTGAAAACCTCTGACCTGTTGACTCCAGGCCTGGCTCCGCTCATCATGACTTTGGTTTGTTGTTGTAGTTAAGTGAAATACGATCTGGTGATAACACAGAGTGTTTTATTCTGAAAATTAACCGGATGTTTTCATTTTGTTTTGGTGAAACCTGACTTCCTGTCCCGCTCCATCTGCTCTGTTGAGATCGATGCGTCGTGCTCCGGCATCCGGCAACAATAGAAGTCTTGTGTATCTGATCCGGAGGACTCCGACCTGCTGGATCAGAGACGGATCCAGTGGAAGTTAACACATTGACTAGAATAGAAACCTATCAAATGCGGTGCTGTGATGGATTGGACACAGATCTGGTGGACTTTGGCTGCAACAGCAGCTCAACATCTTGTAACTGTAACCTTGAAAAATAAAAGTCTTCTTCTCTGTTCAACCCACGTTTTTTATTCCTAAAGTAAACATGGGGATAGTTGTTTGTTTGTTCCTCAGTGCATGGCAGAAATGAACTGGTGAAAGCTAATGTGGCGCACTTCTCATGCTGTAATGTAGGTAAACACTGTCTGAGGATCGAGCCCACATTTATCTGTCTGGATCCGCCTGCACCCTCAGACCCTCCTCTATCGTGGAGCACATTACACACGACGAGGTTTAAATCTCTCCCTCTGCAGTGCTCGCCTCAAACGATGAAATTACCGCTCAGGCTTCCACCCTCATTATTTACACATTATCTCGTATAGCTGGCTCTCCTAGAATGAGCCAGACTCATTCATTTCCTCGCTCTAACGGGAAAGACTTTTACTCCTCTGTTGTTGCTTCCTTCTGCCTCAGCGTATCCGTCTTCAGAGGGATCCTTCACTGAGAGGCTTTGGGCCTGTGCAGCCTGCAGATTAAGACGAGATATCTCAGATGCAGGGAAATGATGCAGGGGGAATTGTTTTCATTTGCTGGGTTTATATCTCCATCAAACACAGAATTATCACAAGGGAAAGAGTAATCACTGCAAATATTTTCCATTTGACATCACGTTGTTTCTGATTTCTGGACTCATTTCTGCTCTTGTTTGTTTGTGCAGTGTCCTATAGCAATACATCATCGCTTGATTTCTCAGCATGAGCTCATCTGCAGTTGGAGAAGTGGTCTAGCGGCTTCAGAAATCTTTCAGCATGTCACCTACAAAAGACAACTTTAACGTGTCTCAACGTGTGAACCTGCTTCAGTGTGAAAAAACAAAGGAGAGAAATTCTAATCGAACCAGTTTAATGAGCTGAGAGCTTTTACTTCCCAGAAAGAGTCGAGGAAAGTCAGAGGAAAGTCAGTCCCACCATTTGATCCACTCGTAGTAAACACAGCAGCTGTTCGGAGGTGTGGCCAGAAAGTAGCAGTGCAGGGTTATTATCCGTACATGTTGTCGTGTTGCCACCACTCCTCGGTGTGTGTGTGTGTGTGTGTGTGTGTGTGTGTGTGTGTGTTAAACTTTAATGGGAAGTCAAACCCTGGGAGCTCAGGTGTCACTGCCTCACCGACTGTGGTGTGAGACACGGGGCACAGGGTGAAGAGGACAGCTTCGTCTCTCTCTGTGAGGCTGTTTGATGGATGAGAAGTGACAAACCTGTGTGGCTGAGTTTGCACAGTTTCTTGTTGTTGGAGCGTTTGAAAACTCATAAACCAAAGGATCCTGTGAAGAGAACAACACCTCTGAATATATCCTGTTTTCGTTTGTGTGTACCATCGTCGTCTTCTGTTGCCAGAGCTCCATTTTTTACCAAAACTTTTAAAAGACGGGAAAACTTCCATGGCATTCAGCAATGTGCAGATTTGCTGCAGATGTGTAGCTCTTTTTAGCACCATCTGTTATCGCCACACTGCCAGCTACTTGTGCGGTATCTGAGCTCAGTAGCAGTAGCGTTGATAGCTGTGAGTTCCCAATTCAACAAGACTCGGACCATCTACCTCTGCTGGTCACTTGTTGTCTCTAATTGAGGAGTCTTTTCAGTTAAACCAGCTCTCCACAAGCTTTATTTACTTATGAGTATATCATCATTTTCTATAAATGTATGGTAAGAACCATCTTCTGGGTAAAATATCGACCACTCTCATTAAAATAATGAATCATTCGCATGCATTAAGTGAAATTTGGCGGTACGGCTCTGTTCTTGGAGCTCCCTCCCCTTCCGTGTGCTTATGTGGAATGCCAAAGCCTGAGGCGGGGAGAGCACACCTCCTCTTTTTTCATATGCATACATGGAAACGCCATGGCAGGGAGAGCAGCAGCAAAGAACACCTTCCACCTTTCTATCTAGAAAGGCATAGCCTGCAATGGCGAGAGCAAACCTCCCCTCTCTTTTATGTGCATACTTGAAAGCCAGAGGCAGGTAGAGCACCAGCAAATTACCTTGCAAAGAACACCTTCCTTCTGCCTATGTGGAAGTGCAAAGCCTGAAATGGGGAGAACACACCTCATCTCTCTTTCAAGTGCATGCATGAAACGCCAAGGCAGGGAGAGCAGCAGCAAATAACCCTGTATAGAACACCTTCCACCTGCTTACGTGGAAGTGCAAAGCCTTTAGTGGGGAGAGCACACCTCCTACCTCCTACCTCCTAGGGAAAGGCCTAAAATATGGAGAGCACACCTCTCTCTTTCAAGTGCACACATGAAAAGCAAAGGCAGGGAGAGCAGCAGCAAAGACCCTTAGGGTGCAGAACAGAGTGAGCATCAGTGACGATACATATGACACTGATAAAATATGAGACAGCAGGAAGGAGGAGCTGGGTGGAGGAGGGTTGTGAAGCAGGAAGCAGCAAGAGAAGGCAGGCAGAGCAGTTTAAATAGAACGCTATTTTTACTACTTGCCAATTGGATGGTAATTAGCTGAGAGCCAAACATGGCTGGAAAGTGTCTTCATAATCAGAAAGGTTTAAGTCAACTGCAATGGCCAGATTCTGCTAGTTGTAGCTAGCTAGCTGCTAAAGCTAACAAATGTATTTCCTGGACATTTTTGGATTGAAAGGAAATCAGGTCAGCGGGGTGTGACCACTTCTAAGTCTCCTCACACCAGCAGACTCTTTCAGCTGTAGCTAGCTAACTGACAGTGTTTGGGAGTTTGTTGAAGTCGAGTGAATATTTCCCAGAGATGAAGGAGAGCCGTCTCTGATGATGAGTGTTGTGCACACTGGGTGACTGGTAATCACGGCTCAGTGGATGGACGGTTGAGATGAGAACAGAGCTGCAGAGACATTTTTTGATGTCTTCCATTCACTTCACAGCGTGTGACTCCTCTCCCTTCGTTAACTCCTCCAGCCGTAGATCACTCTAAAAGGCCTGAATCCACACGGCTTCAGAAACTTGTTGGCAACAGTTGAGTCATTTAGTCGGAGGCCTGCTGAGGTGATGATGCAAACGTGCTGATAGTGAAGGTGAGTTAATCAAGTGTAATTATTACAGAGTGTGTCTGAGGTTATCCCGGCCTTCTCTGTGGGATTTTAAAGTTCAAACCCTGCTTTAAAAAATAAACCCCCCTCAGGCCTCCCTCATTATGTGATATTCCTGTTTAAAGCATTACAAACTCTGGCTGTGAATGGATGCTGACGACGCGTTACTTCTAGGAATTCTTATCGTCAGGTCCTTCAGGATTGGCAAACCCGAGCAGCAGCAGCAGCTTTTAGCGTTTAACGACTGAGAATCAGTCTTCGGTCCTCTGCAGGAGTCCTCCAATGTCTCCAGTCTGCACTCGTCGTAAACAGAAGCAGAGCTGCTAATCTGCTAACGGAGCCGTTCAGCCCAAACCGCAGCAGAGGTCCGCAATAAAATGTTATTTTTGGCCAGGAGTGGATAAACAGATCTAATTGTTCTCATATAAAATGCAAATGGATTCTGCTCCTGTTTTTTAGACTTCTTTGGTGTTAAAGGAAATCAGAGAAAGTGGGACAAACTCAGGAACTCTTCTGACTCGTATGGTTTGGATTTAACTTCAAGTTTTCCTCTCCAGGGTCTGAGTGTTGTAAGCTCTGTGGACTGTTAATCCCTCTGATGCTGTGTTATGATTTCTGGAATGAAACAGACCTTGTTTGACTTCTTGTTGTGAAATATTCTGGATCTTTAAAACCGCCAACAAGGTGATTTCTGCCTCAGCTGCAGAATAGTTGATCTTTTTTAGTCTCATGTGCCTCAAATACCTGATTACCATAGTTTTGATGGCTTACCACCGTGTTTATGAACTGAGTCACTGGCTAAGCTTAGTTATGATGAACTACTACCAAAAATATTCTCCCCTCAGATTTATGGATAAAGATTCAGATGAGTTCTCTGCCTTCATAAAACCATTTTATTGTCCTTTAATGCTTTTGTTTATTTTATCTATTTTGTCATTTATTTATTTTTAGATACTTTATTTATAGTTTTTTCAGAGGACATAGAACATTCAGAAGGTTAACAAAGAAGAACATACCCCCCTCCCCCATCCCATTCTACAAACAAAAAACAAAAACAAGACGAAACAAACAAAACAATAAAGCAAAAAAACAAACAATCAAACAAACAAACAAACAACATTTATTTTTTATTTAAGTAATTAATTAGAATGTATTAATTTGACCTTTTATTGTTTTATTTATTTTTTCATTTACAATTTTTCTATTTTCTCTGTTGTGATATTATCTTCTCCTAAAACCTTTTTATTGTCCTTTAATGCCTTTATTTATTTATTTATTTATTTATTTTAATTATTCATTTATTTATTTTATCAATTATTAATTTGTATTAATTTATTTTCTAATATTCATTTTAAATTATTTTATAATATTTTATTTTATTAATCAATTAATGAATCAATACATTTTGTATTTGTTTATTTTTAAAACCTCTTATCAGCAACCTTCGCTGTTTTGACTCTCAGTTTTGGTCTCTCTCTGTTCACTACCTGCATCAAACTACAGACAAACACAGTCATGTGACCTGCTGGTGACATAATGAACATAATAATGAACATAATGTACAGTTTAGCAGGTTAAAGGCAAGAGTTTTTCTTCGGCAAATTGGTGGAGACCAAAAACAGAGCAAAAAGAGTGTTAGAAATAGACTTGATACTTAGATAAGCTACGTATCGCTGAAAAACTTTGTCACAACAACCTAAACAAAGATTATATGTGATTATTGTTCGTTAATGCTGTCGCTTTCATGGGAGGAAATTATGTGGAAAGAGAGACAAGAGTCTAAACATAATTAAACTCTTTAATCATCAATATTTACACCCATCTTTTCAATCCCCAGACTTAAAGGCTTAAATTTAAAGTAGACTCACTAATCCATCGTATAAACCAACCTCTCGTTACATCGCTGAAAATATCCTCATATGACAAATACAATATCTTGATTCTAGGTCTACCTGCAAGTTGTTTTTTAACCAATTCACTCCAGTTTACCCTTCGGTCTCAGCAGATGTGTGTCTAACATGAGTCTGGTCCTGCTGGAGGTTTCTGCCTGTTAAAGGAAGTTTGTCCTTGCCGGGGAACTGAAACACTGGGATCCTGTCTTTCCCCTCTCTCTACCTATCATTTACTTCTTATCTTCCTTTCTGGAGTCCCTGAGCTCCCTTGTCTCGTACGTTCCTCTCTGCCAGACTCCAGCTGCTACAACTACTACTATCCGTCTCTCCACTATCATCTCTCTCTCTCTTCATCTCCCTCTATCCCTCTCTCCAACATGGTCTCAGCAGATGTGGGTCTAACATGAGTCTGGTCCTGCTGGAGGTTTCTGCCTGTTAAAGGAAGTTTGTCCTTGCCACTGTAACTTGCTAAATGCTGCAAAGTGCTCTGCTCATGGTGGATTAAGATGAGATCAGACTGAGTCCTGTCTGTAAGATGGGACTGGATCTGATCCTGCCTTGATGTTGGGTCTTTGTTAATAATAGAACATAGAGTACGGTGTAGACCTGCTCTGTTTGGAAAGAGTCTGAGGAGAACATTTGTTGTGATTTGGCACTGTATCAATAAAGATTTATTAATTGATTGATTGATTTATTAATTGATTGATTGATTGATTGATTGATTGATTGATTGATCAAAAGGCTTTGTCAGTAAGCCGTGTACACCACAGTCTGTTTTTGTGCTCCTCATGGAGAGTTAATTGTTTGTTTTCTGCAGGCTCATTGTTCTGCTCTATTCAAAATATCCCGTCAGCTTGTTTCTGTTTCCATATGAATGAGTCCTGATGGAGACACGCTGGCTCGGTGTTCATTTTGCACCTCATCGCTGCTGCACAGACGCAGACGCCCGCGTGTTCCTGCTGTGAACCTTCAGGTCCAAACCTCTGCACAAGGAAACCGAGAGAATTCAATTTGACAGCAGACAGAGGAGCAGCTTTAGTGCGATCCAGGCGTGTCATCACGCACCTGATGACACACTGGAGAGATTTTTATACCACAGCACCCTTCAGTGACTCCTCCCCTGTGTCAGCTGTATGTGTTCCTGCAGTTATTTTAGCTCTTTGCACTCTGCGTACCCTCGCTTCAGAAATGAGTTTCATCCCAGAGCGATCAGCGATAAGACGCAGAGATGTCGCTGACGATAACACAACTTTAAATAACGAGCCGTCACACAACGGGGAAGCAGTTATCCCCCGTCCTGTGAGCCTTTCAGTTTAATTTGTCGGCCTGTCTCTGGAAGGCAGAGCAGCTTTTTCCCTGGCTGGAGACCCAAGCAGCAACCTTCAGTGCTGAAACATGACGCCAGGAGGGAAGTGCAAAAAACTGCAGTTCCTAAAGTGTCCACTTGAGGCTGACTGCAAAAGTAAAGCAGTCCTCATTAGGTCATATGTGTTTAAATACACATTCACACTTTGTTGTACTCACTCTCAGGAACATCGCTCTCTGGATTAATGGTATAGAATTAAAAATGATCCTGCTTGTTTTTCATTTCCAGCAGCACTGCTTCATTTCAGAACGATTCAGTATGTCGTTCTTTCTTAAAACTCACTTTTATAGATTGGCTTTTATGTGTCTTCACACTTTTAACTGCTTTTTATTAAAAACATTTTTTTATTTAAATAATTAATTTGAATTTATTTATTTGACTTTTTGTTTTATTATTTAACATCCTTTTCTATTTTCTTAATGCTTGTATTTCTTTTATCTATTTCTTTCTTTTAAATTTTTTATTTAACTCATTAATTTGAATTTATTTATTTTAGTTTTTATTGTTTAATAACTTTTTTTTTCTTTTATAATTTTTAATTTCTTAATCTATCCTTTTCTATTTTCTCTGATGTCATCTTCTTAAGCCTTTAATTGTTTATTTATTTTTATTTATCTTTTTTTTATTTAACTTAATACAATTTTAATTTATTTATTTGACTATTTATTGTTTTTTTTATTTCTTTTCTCATTTATTATTTTGATGTTCTTAATTCATCCTTTTCTATTTACTCTGATGTAATGTTGTCTTCCTCTTAAAACCCTTTTATTGTTCTTAATGCCTTTATTTATTTATCTGTATTTATTTATTCTTATTTATTTATTGATTTAAAATATCCTCTATAGCAATGATTTATTAGTCTACTGTTTCATCACTTTATTCTATTTAATTAGCGTTTATTATTTTTAACATTTTGCGTTGTTTTTTGCATTATTAGAATTTTCTACACTTATTATTATTATTATTATTATTATTATTATTATTATTATTATTATTGTCATTATTATTATTATTATTATTATTATTATTATTATTATCATTATTATTATTATTATTATTATTATTATTATTATTATTATTATTATTATTATTATTATTATTATTATTATTATTATTATTATTATTATAAAGTATTGGAGTGCAGTCTGCAGTCATTTCCATATTATAATGTGGATGGTCCTGATGTCTCTCTCTCTGTAATCCTGTGTGATTTCCATGTATGCACACGGCCCTGCAGTCTCCTGCTCTCATATATTACCCTTTACCTGCTAATAAGGCAGAACTGTCACAAGCTTCACACTAACAGGGACATGTCATCGATCAAACGAAGAACAGAGATGGGAACAACTCTGCTGTTTAAAACCAGACTCACAAATCTGACAATTTAAAGTACTCCATTTAGGAGAAGACTTGTTGATATTGGCAGAAGAGGCCCATAGTTTCTTTCCCAGGCTGATAAAGTGGAGAGAGTCTTCTTGCGGTGGGGTTCAGTGGAAAAATTGCACCGAGATTAGAAATTAGTCTCAAAGCATGTAGAGTAATTTTTTAAGCCACTTATGGAGGAAAAAATGTGAAATATTCACAGTTTCTGAAACGTGAGGATTAACTTCTGTTCTTCTTAGTTTGTGTGATTGTGATCTGAACAGATCTGGGGTGAACTTTTTGAACACTCGCCACTGTTTTAGTCTGAATTATGCATCAAGAAGATCAACAACAATGCAACTGTATGGGTTTTAAGAGACATATGAAGACTTTAAGTTACAGACAGAGCACAAATACATGAGGACTGAGAATAACGTGCAGTAAATCAGAATAAAATCAATGCAGTGAGGGTAACTAATGTGTCGCTGCAGAGAGACATTTGTAGATGCATTAATATGCCTTCAAATATCTCCTTAATGGCACCAGACTCTGCAGACTCCTGCAGACTGAGCTGTTGATTCTCACAGGCTCAGCGGCTCAGTGTAGAATAACAGACCTTATATTACATTTGATTCAGTTTCAACACTAAACAAGATGCTAAATGGAGCTTGAAAATGCTCATTGTGTAATCTGCATTGTGTTTTTTAAATCCCTCTCTCTCACACACACACACACACAGACAGAGGGTGAATCAAGCCACAAGAAGTGGTTTGGCAGGTACTTTATGACTCAGCAGCTGAGTCATAAAGAGGGAACTCCTATTAGTCTGAGCTGCTTCCAGAGAACAGCCGGAGCCTGCAGGAGGAGTTCATTCTGTGCTTCAGGTTCTGGTCTTAAGTGTTTTATTATGCTTTAGTCGGAGTGTGTTGTGTCGAGGATCAAACAGATGGAGACGCACCATCTTTAAGGCCGACATGAGTAAGAGATCTGTGGGTTTAAAGGGTTTCTAAGAAGCCATAACTGCAGAGAGCTGAGTCAGGATGTGCTGCTGAACTCTAACAGCTCCATCATCTGATCGTCTGTCTCCAGGGTTCATGTTAAATATAAACAGTAAACAGAGGAGAGATGGAAGTGACTGAGGGAGACACTCTCTGGGTTTGTTTATGAAATCAGGATGAAATGAAGTCTGTCCGTTTCAGATAAACGCTGTGTGTCATGCAGAGGTCTCATGTAGCTGTGGAGCTGATTTACTGTCTCTGTGTGATCACAAGATGCCTTCAGGGTCTCTCTGTGTACATGATGGCCACGCCACTGAGGCGTTTATTGTCGTTATTGATGCAGGATGACCCGACTGATGACTGGAGGGATGTTAACATTTATCAGGCGGCTCTGCAGAGAGTCTGTTGAGGGTTATGGAGCTCGTATGATAATAAAACCATCTCTGTATTCGTGATGTAGAAGATCCCAAACAGTCGTGTTTGTCTTCTCATAAAGTTATTTTCTCCACCACCTTGTCTCTGTGCGCTCTGAATATCTGTGTGAGGGCTCCAGGCGGCTCCCCTGGCATACCTAACAAGGCTCTGACCCAGTTTGAAGACTGGCTAAGTGGGTTTGTCTGTTTTTGGTTTCCTGCTTTTCTCACATCCAAACTGCCCGACGCAACTTTGAGGAACAGTGGGCGGATGAAGGATCGCACGGATATTAAAAATATTATATAAAAGGGCAGAAATAAAATTAGAGAAGTGAAACTTTTCAATAAAGATTTCAATATGTTACAAAAAGTAGAAAAGTACAGATCTTCCTCTTCTTCTGCTTTTTAAAAAAAGAAACATATTTTTGGTGCAGACTGAAACAAAAGTGACTTCATCATGAATTATTAGACGATTCTCAGAAATCATATGGAAGGAACAAGCTTTCCAAATCTCATGTTGTTGTTGTAATAATAATAATAATAATAATAATAATAATAATATAATAATAATAACAACAACAACAACAACAACAACAACAACAACAACAACAACAACTACAACAACAACAATAATAATAATAATAATAATAATAATAATGATGATCCTAATACAAATAATAACAATAATCATATTAATAACAATCATATTGTTTTGTATATAATCTTCTAATTTTTTTTATTTTATTTCTCAATAAATGCATAAAAGCCCCCCTAAAATATACAGCAATATATATCATACAGTCTGAGGAGCTCAGGTTTAAATGTTGCCGGGTAGTTTTCAGTCAAACTGAGTTATAGCAGGGGTTCCTAAACTTTTCAGCCCCCAAACCCCAAAATAGAGCTGCCAAAGACTAGGACATTAGCCTACCTGCATGCACATGTGGCTGTTAACCTGCTGCTAATGATGCTTCTGTTAAATATCTGTTAGCTAACCTTAACCTCACGAGTCATCCGGCATCAAAGAAAGGCAGAAAATTTATGATTTTTTTTTATTTGCAAGGTTTTATTCAAAATGTAACAATTTGTGTCAATATTTTTTACAATAATGGGTAAAATGTGCATTTTTTAAACAATATGTTTATTGAGTTTTTTAACCATTTCCAAAGACACAATTACAATTAAAGAAATTCTAAGGAAAAAATATATATACATACACATGCACATATATATACACATATATACAAGAAAACCTTAATTACAAAATGTTACAACATTATTATTATCTGTTTTAACTAAAGATAACCAAAGGGAGTACATTGCCATAGATGATTTGTTTATCACAAATATTCTGAAAATATGCATTTCTAGATTACTTGAAAAAAAAAAAAAAATTCTGGAAGACATCTTGCGACCCCCCTATTAGTGTCCTGCGACCACTCAGGGGTCCTGACCCACACTTTGAGAACCCTGAGTTGTTTATGTTTCCAAAAGAGAGACACACACTAAATACTCAACCTTCACATTTACAGGACAAAACAAACATAGAGAAAAGATTCAGCGTTTTGTCCACAGGGGGCGCCAAAGGAGACACAACCTGAAAATTACCCACTGGAGCTTTAACTGAACTGTCAGGGAGGCAGAAGTGCTGAGAGAGAACTACTTTACCATAGCAACAGAAAGTTCTGGCTAGAAGCAGTCAGAAATTGAGGTCATGGGTGCAGCCTGCACAAAATAAGCTGTGAGTGGACACAGGCCCTAAAGGTAGCAACATTACAGCTGTGTGGAGTTTGCATGTGTTGGCTCCAGCTTCCTCCCTCGGTCTAACTCAGGCTGATGTTTAAGAAGAGGGAATAGTAAATACTTGCTTCAAAGATCTTCTGGGTGGCTGTTCTGCCTGGATGATCCATACTGATAATTTAATTTGCCATTTTGATTAAATCAGTTTTTTTTAATGAGCTCTTCGGAGTCGTCTTGGGTTATTAAGATGAGATACTTTATAGCCCTCGGGGGGGATTAGTCTTTGAGGGTAATGCTGAACACAGCTGGGAACATCTTAAGAGAGAACATGGGGGACTGGTGTGACAGAATAAATAAAGCAAACACAGAAAGACATCTTAAGAGACCGTAAGCACATAAATATCATGATTCAGGAAACATAGAGCTAATCGTTATAACCATGCTGGTGTTATATGACCTTGATGACACCACCGTGATGTCATCTTCTATTTTTAACCCTCCTCCGTATGACCTGTAAATAAATTAAACATGCAGACTCAGTGTTTTTCCGCTTTAAATCTTTGAAGGAGTCCCATCAGCAGACCTGAAATAGTTCCTGGGCAGCCTGCTGACGTCTCTCTGGGTGTTTCTCAGCAGACTGTCTCGGTGTCCAGGCAGCCAGGAGGTAAATGATGCAGGTGATGACTCACACAGCCGGGCTTCCCCCTCCGCCTCGTCTCATATCTGCCTGCTTTTATCATCTCAGGATGGATTTTCTGCAGAGCTGCAAAATACGAGGCAGCTGCCTGAAGCTGTGATGAGCACAAATAATGCCAAACATCATTTGAGTAACGAATGATGTCGCAATACGAATGACTGTCCAGAGGCAGGAGGAGCATTTAGAAAGGTGTGCATGTGTTTCTGTCTCTGATAGATAGATAGCACATTTCTGTTTCTTCTGACTCTCATAGCTAATTTTCAACGCTTACATCCATCAATGCACCGCGTTGTTGTTCAGACATGGTTTCCCTCACATTGAGGCCTTGAGACGGCGGCATGGGAATCCCTGCAGAGGAAACTGAGTCTCAATTTAAACACACATGATGATAAGATAATCAAACAGTTGTCTGATGCAGATGTCACATGCAGCACTAGAGTGCATTTGAGTATGTAAGAGGAAAGGTGTTCATCATGCAGGACATTTGATTGTTAGGTGGATTGGCATATTTGATGAACTAACAGACAAGCTATCACCTAAACCTACTGTGGCAGTATCAAACTAACATTCATCTGGTGTTTAAAAACTACATACGGACAGCCCTGTGATGGTGTGTGCTTTGGCCCATTTTTCAAAAATAGAGTGTGAACAACACTGAATCAGAAAAAAGAAAACGAGCGACAGATGAGAAAGCACCCATACATCGGACTTCCACCAGATCCTAGTCCAGTCCGTCTCCGATCGGACAACGGAGCATGGAGCAAGACCGCCAGACAGCTGGAGTCATGTGACCGAGGTTCCCCCGAAGGTATTTCCTGAATCAAGGATTCTCTGTCCCGCTTCATCTGCTCTGTTGAGATTGATGCGTTGTGCTTCAGCACCCTGCATAAATGGAAAACTTGTGTATCTGATCTGGAGGACACCGACCTGCTGGATCAGAGATGGAGCCGGAACACAACGGAGCGGATCCAGAGGAAGTTAACACATTGACTAGAATAGAAACCGATCAGATCTAATGCTGTGACGGATCAGGGACAGACCGAACATCGAATTGGTGGAATTTTGCTGTAAGAAAGAGTGGCGAGAAACTCTTCCTGTAACTGGACGACAGGAGACATCCCAAGTTACCTGGTGGTGCAAGCATGCAAACTGTAAACCTGTAAGACGGACCAGACACGGATCTGGAAGAATTTGGCCGTTACTGTAAAAAAAATACTGCTGGTTTTAATGTGGACCATGCAAATCTGAAGAACTTAAAATGCTCGTGCAAATGACAACACACTGGATAATGAGGTGTTAGCTAGGTTGTAGGATGCAAAATCTATTATAGCTGCTGCTGCAAAGCTAACATGCAGAGAGCGTAAGACTGGTTCCCAAAACCAGCAGTCAAGCTCCAGAAAGAGACATTCAAACCATTAACATCCATATGAGGGTGGTTTTAAAAGAACTCTAAATTCAGACTAGTTTAAAGGTAAGAAAACACTCAGATTACAGTCTGTGGTAAACCATGTTGGTTGATTGGTTTGTTAAGTATAGCTACCAATAGCAGAGCTAGCACCCCCAGCCTTCAGTCCACCTTGCAGGTTAGTGTCCTCATGCCTGTGCTGGTTCCTCATGTCTCTGGTGGAGTGGTTATATGTCAGTTTAACCAGACACAGCCTACATACAACTTTATCTCCATTTACTAGATCAACATACTGACAAACCACGCCGCGCTACGAGACGACATCTGTCACCTGTGCTTGTTTACATCCAGGTAGTAGAGCTTTATGGCAGTAGCAACAGCCCCAACTAGTAGCGGATGGATTTGCAACAGCTCAGACACAACATCTGAGCAGCATTTCAGGCCTACAACAAGAAACATATTAATATCCTGTGCTTGTTTACATCCAGGTAGTAGAGCTTTAGAGCGTTAAAGCCATTAACCTGAACAACAGCCTCTGCTAGTGGCGGGCGGCTGCACTACAGTTGAGTTCTTCTCTCAATTCTTCTCTCTTATTTATTTATTTATTTATTTATTTATTTATTCATTTATTTATTATTTAAAAGGATCATGCATATTAATTAACACTTCTGTAAATATGCCAGAGTTAGCCAAAAGGCTAGTTTACATCCGTAGTCCCTTGCCAGATGTTAAAAAGGCTCCCTAAAAAGATCAAAGTTAAACTCTTGTGCTTGACTTTATTTTTTTACTTCAGCATTTAAATCTACATTCCTTCTGCTCCACAAACCTCCACCTGACATATGCCGTTGCATTTCTACGTCAGCTTCACTCGTTTGTGTTTGCTGCCTCGCTCTCTCTCCTCCTGCAGTGAAGCGCCCTCGACGACTTGTAGCTGAAAGGAGCAACATATGCTTCATAATAACGTAGCAGGTGCTCGTCCCCGTGCATGCGGCGAGGCAGACTCTCTCGCTCTGGTGTGCTCGTCGTCTTCAAAGTCTTCCTCCTGACGCTGTAATGCAGAGTCCTTTTGTTCCCGCTCTGCGTTTGTGCTGAACTGCAGAAGATCGTATGCAGCCTCACCTCATGATGCTTTGTGTCGTGTCGTTCCAGTGTTGAACAGATGAGTGTGTGTGTGTGTGTTTGGAGACAGATGAGGGACCAGGGTGTGTAGCCTGAGGGCCTCTCCTCTAAAGGCATCTGGTGCCCGGTTGGAAAGCCTCATGATGCCTGATGAAATCACAGCTGACATTTTGAAAACACAGAACTCGCCCAGAACAGAGGATGAAGCGCAGCAGCTGATGGATTACGTTTGGTTCAGAGCAGAACGAGCTCTGATTCCTCACCTTTATTTCCCTCTATGCATCCTCCTCTCCTCTGTCCTTTTCTATCCTCCCTCTTGTGGATAAGCGACCTTTCCTGGCTCCCGATTACACACAAATCAACGTGCATGTTTTCACCCAATGATGCTGAAAATTGAGCACGTTACTGGGAGATTACAGATGAACATGACGGAGACATTGTTTGCTATCTATTGAAATATTCACTGTGGATAGATGCAGCATTCGCCAAACACAACATAAGCCGTTGTTCGAGGCTTCCGTCCTGATCAGCTGAGATAACGGCGATGAATATTTCACTGGTGCAGAATGTGGGTCGCAACGAGGAAGCAAGGCCTTGCGGGGAGTGCCATAAATATCTCCCTCTCTCTCTCTCTCTCTCTCTCTCTCTCTCTCTCTCTCTGGTTATAATGGTTGTGCTTTATTAGGGCTGTGTGTCTGTACAGCTCACTGTAACAGGTCCAAGGAAACCCAGAGGAGCTCAGAAGAGCCCTGAGGCGATGGTGTTGCTTCATCTGCCGTCTTTTCGAGCAGAGAAAAGAAATCTCTCCTCCCTTTCTTCCATCAGGCAATGTGGGGTTCCTTATAACTGAGAGAAAAACAATGAGCAAGTGTTTATGTGGGCGAAAAAAGCTGCAAGGGGATTGTGAAAAAACAAAAAAGGGAAAAGACTCACGCTGGGCTTGCATGTGTGTGTTCTGGTGTAAGAAAGGCACAGTGTGTGAGAAAGGGAAGAAAGCACCACAAAGACACATTTACCTCGTCTGCTGCTGCTGCGGCATGCTGAGAGCACAAAATGTTTGTCACATCTCTTCTTATGAAGGTTAATCCAGGTAAACTGAAGCTGCCTGGAGGGCTTCACTCATGGAATCTGCTTCGTTAGATAACGAGATAAAGATGGAACGTTTAATTGCCCTGATGCTCAGAAATATTTGCAGCTTATGTTGGGAATGTTTCCGTCACACTTCCTCACGTCTGGAGCTTTAAATCTGAGATTCTCTGACAGTTTATCTTTATGATAAAAGCTCTGCTGTTGTTGTCTGGATTGCAGGACAGGATGTTGCTCCACTTTCCCCTCTCAGAGATGATTGGGGTCCAGTAGCTCCTCAGGGTGCTCTCAAATCTGTGCCTTCTAACTGTCATTATTCCCCCACTCTGAAGACCAGCCTGAGACGGAAACTTGAGGGTAGCAATATTCCAGGCAGAGCACAAAATCGAGCTCAGCCATGAGTACATCAGCTGATCTTAACGCCAGCCCATATCAGCTGACAGCTCAGCATCCAATTGGCAAATAGCAAAACAGGCGTTCTATTTAAACTGCTCTGCCTGCCTTCTCTTGTTGCTCTCCCTGCAAACCACTTTGCATCCCACCTCCTTCTTTCTGCTGTGTCTGATTGTACCATTGTCGTATGTATTTGTCACTGATGCCTTCTCTGTTCTGTACCCTGGTTGTCTTTGCTGCTGCTCTCCCTGCCTTGGCCTCTTAAATACGCACATGAAAGAGAGCGGAGGTGTGCTCTCCCCACTTCAGACTCTGCCCTTCTATGTAGGCAGGTGGAAGGTGTTCTTTGCAGGGATCTTTGCTGCTGCTCTCCCTGCCTTCTCTTGTTGCTCTCCCTGCAACCCTCCTCCACCCCACCTCCTTCTTTCTGCTGTGTCTGATTGTACAAGTGTCATATGTATCGTCACTGATGCCTCCTCTGTTCTGCAACCTGGTTGTCTTTGCTGCTGCTCTCCCTGCCTAGGCCTCTTAAATACGCACATGAAAGATAGTGGAGGTGTGCTCTCCCCACTTCATACTCTGCCATTCTATGAAGGCAGATGGAAGGTGTTCTTTGCAGGGATCTTTGCTGCTGCTCTCCCTGCAACCCTCCTTCACCCCACCTCCTCCTTTCTGCTGTGTCTGGTTGTACTAGCGTCATATGTATCATCACTGATGCTCACTCTGTTCTGTACCCAGTTGTCTTTGCTGCTGCTCTCCCTACCTTGGCTTTTTTATGTATGCACATGAAAGAGAGGGGAGGTGTGCTCTCCCCACTTCAGGCTTTGCCCTTCCACGTAGGCAGGTGGAAGGTGTTCTTTGCAGGGATATTTGCTGCTGCTCTCCCTGCTTCGGCCTCTTAAATACGCACATGAAAGAGAGCGGAGGTGTGCTCTCCCCACTTCAGACTCTGCCCTTCTATGTAGGCAGGTGGAAGGTGTTCTTTGCAGGGATCTTTGCTGCTGCTCTCCCTGCCTTCTCTTGTTGCTCTCCCTGCAACCCTCCTCCACCCCACCTCCTTCTTTCTGCTGTGTCTGATTGTACAAGTGTCATATGTATCGTCACTGATGCCTCCTCTGTTCTGCAACCTGGTTGTCTTTGCTGCTGCTCTCCCTGCCTTGGCCTCTTAAATACGCACATGAAAGAGAGCGGAGGTGTGCTCTCCCCACTTCAGACTCTGCCCTTCTATGTAGGCAGGTGGAAGGTGTTCTTTGCAGGGATCTTTGCTGCTGCTCTCCCTGCCTTCTCTTGTTGCTCTCCCTGCAACCCTCCTCCACCCCACCTCCTTCTTTCTGCTGTGTCTGATTGTACAAGTGTCATATGTATCGTCACTGATGCCTCCTCTGTTCTGCAACCTGGTTGTCTTTGCTGCTGCTCTCCCTGCCTAGGCCTCTTAAATACGCACATGAAAGATAGTGGAGGTGTGCTCTCCCCACTTCATACTCTGCCATTCTATGAAGGCAGATGGAAGGTGTTCTTTGCAGGGATCTTTGCTGCTGCTCTCCCTGCAACCCTCCTTCACCCCACCTCCTCCTTTCTGCTGTGTCTGGTTGTACTAGCGTCATATGTATCATCACTGATGCTCACTCTGTTCTGTACCCAGTTGTCTTTGCTGCTGCTCTCCCTACCTTGGCTTTTTTATGTATGCACATGAAAGAGAGGGGAGGTGTGCTCTCCCCACTTCAGGCTTTGCCCTTCCACGTAGGCAGGTGGAAGGTGTTCTTTGCAGGGATATTTGCTGCTGCTCTCCCTGCTTCGGCCTTTCAAGTATGCTCATGAAAAGAGGGGAGATGTGCTCTCCCCATTTCAGGCTTTGCCCTTCCATGTAGGCAGGTGGAAGGTGTCCTTTGCAGGGATCTTTGCCGCTGCTCTTCCTGCCTTGGCTTTTCCAGTACGCAGATGGAAGAGAGAGGAGGTGTGTTCTTCCCACCTCAGACTTTGGCATTCCACGTATGCATGTGGAAGGGCAGGGAGCTTTTAGAACAGCGCCATACTGCCAAATATAACTTACTGCATGCAAATAATAGTTCTCTTTGACTAAAGTGGTCCCCCTGAAGAAGTATTTTTGCCACAGTGTCAACAGGCAGATGTGCGATGTGCCAGGTGTGCTTTTGCTGTTGAGAATAAATCAACGTTTTGAAGAAGAAGATAATTGATTATTGTACAGTGATAAATATTGGGTAGAGGATGGGGTTTGATGGACTTGCTTAGTCTTGTAGGCGGACTGATTTTCATCTGCACACAAGATCAAACTGATCACCTCTGCAGGACTTCAGGTGCTCTGTGCAACCTGCAGTTTGTCCCTGCTTGTTTGTTACCATGTGGAACTCAGTGTAAGGCAGGTTCACATGAAAACCACAAACATACACACATTATGTAACTCCACTATCTACGCTGTCACACACTTCAACATCCAGCTATGTTATCGCTTCATCACTTCACTCAGCGCAGGATGTAAAACCACATTCCCACTGGAAGAATGTCGCCTGGTCGTCGTCTCACACAGTTTGAGTGTGTCGCTCTCTCTGCTGTCACTCTGTTGTCACTTTCCTGATACACACACACACACACACACACACACACACACACACACACACACACACACACACACACACACACACACACACACACACACACACAGAGTTAATAGATGTCCTCACCCTAGGCCCCATAACTCAAACAAAGCAACGACATACCACAGAGTTCGACATGCTCCAATTAGGAGCCTCTAGAAACAACTGATGCACACTTGCTGCACTTGATTAACCGAGTTAGTTTTAGCTGCAGAGATGGAGAGTCATCAGACACTTCAGTCATAATATTACAAGAGTAATGTCATCACTTGAGTCTTTGGTTAGCTTATGTTTTATTTTGAAGGGGCAGATCACAGAGCAGTCAGCCGCCTGCACCAAAATGAGGAGCGTGGAGCATCTTGTGAAGTTATGTGAGCTTTTGACTGGTGATGAAACAGACTGAAAGTCACACTGATGCTTCTTTATGATTTACAACCATCACTGACAAGATTCACAATCACTGTGATGCAATTTTTTAAATCCACTGTGAGGCTGAAGAAACAGCTTTTCTTTACATTTTAAACAGCAAATATTCCAGTTTGTCCAGAGGGGGCGCCAAATCCACACATACAGGAAGTTGATTAGAGGAGCTTTAAGTGAAGGTTTCATAAATAACTGAATACTGGATCTTTTGGCACTTCTGCAGCCGCTGTTTGTCCTCAGCTCATTAGTTTAAAACTACAAGATGATCCATGTTCCTCTTTTTAGTTGAGGCTGGCTGCTCTTCTGAAATCCTCTTTTATGTTACTTTCCACTACCAGTCAAAAGTTTGGACACACCTTCTCATTCAATGGTTTTTATTTATTTTAATTTTTTTCAACATTGTAGATTAATCCTGAAGACATCAAAACTATGAAATAATCTGGTTTGGCCATAATCTGGATTACAACAGTAGTCAAATAGAGCTATCCATTGTGTGCTAACCCTACCTCTGAACAACACAACTGATGGTCTCAAACACATTAAGAAGGCAAGTCATTCTACAAATGAACTCTTGACAAGGCTCATGTTAATTAGAAACCATTCCAGGAGACCACTTCATGAAGCGGACTGAGAGAATACCAAGAGTGTGGAAAGCTGTCATGAAGGAAAAAGGGGGCTACTTTACAGAATCTAAAATATAAAACATATTCTGCTTTGTTTAATGCTTTTTTGTTCATTCAATAATTCCATATATGTTCTTTCATAGTTATGATGTCGTCAGTATTAATCTACAGTGTTTACAATCATTACAATAAATACAAACCCTTGAATGAGAAGGTGAGTCCAAACTTTTGACTGGTAGTATACATCTTGATTCATTTATGCCTGTAAATACAACTTCAATCTCATAAACTCACATTTTATTCTTTTAATATTACGACTTATAGCCTCTAAATTTATGACTTTTCTTGCTCTCAACTTTATTCTTGTAATATAATGCTTTTATTCTGAAAATCTCTCATTTAATTTTGTCCTTAACATGGCCCTAATCCTCCAAATTTCATGAGACCCTTTCTGACATCCTTTTTTTATTCCTATAAGCCTTTCACTTCCATCTATTTTTAAAACTTTGACATTTTCTGTTGCAAAATGTTAAAAATAATGCAAAATATTTGTTTTACTGATTTTGTTACCATGCAAAGTCTGCTGCTGGGTTAAAAACTTCAAAATCTTTGTAAAATATGCAAAAAAATTGCAAGAAATATCATAATTTGTGTCCCTAGGTTCTTTGTGTACAAACTTTAAGATAAAAAATATGTTTTTCAGACTCAGATTCACTCTAAAGCAGTGAAATTTAAGATTTTACTGACTTTTCTGCTGTTGAATGACAGGTTGCTTTGCATTAAAGTGAATTAAATCAGATTCCTTTTGCAATAAATCATCTTCTTTTGTGACTTTACACCTGCCTTTTTTAATTTATTACTCTAAAGTTGACCAAAGATAACCAGAAGTTTGCATCACACTAAAATCTGAAGCTAATGCTCTGTGCTCTCAGAGGTCACTGCTGTAGTTAGAATAGAGATGGATGAACTCTCCATCTAAAGCTGCAGACCCGTGTGTCAGCTCCAGGTCTCTGCACTGAGCCGTCCTCTCCCTCCTGTCACCTGTCGTGATTATTTCACGTCTGAACAGAGAGACGTGTTTGTCTGCAGAACCGTCTCCCCCCGTGGAGAGTTTTCTAACTTTGAGGTTGCTTTCTTTGCGTTATTGTCTTCCTCTCTCTCCGTCCCCGTCCTCTTCTCACAGTTATTAGTCATTCTCTGTTGTTGTGGAGTATGATGAGAACTTGGCAGGAGAGAGGAGCCTCCCCGGCCCGATACTCCGGCACAGACGAGTCCAATGAGCTGTCCTCGGCCTCGCCTGCCAGAGCCTGTGTGCGTCTCCTCGGCTACACCGAGACCGGGACCGGCTGACAGCGAGAGTGACGACACGCTCAGACAGAAGCGGGACGATTTTACGCAGGAAAGTGGAGCCGGTGGGAGATGAAAACAAGAGAGGGGAGGGAGGGAGGGAGACGGATGAACAGGGAGAACAGCGACCTGCCTGCCAAAATATGTGCGAGTGCTGCACGGCCCATCGCTGGCTCTGAACCAGCTCCTAGTGAGGGGAGAGTACTGGGTGGAGGAGGTGGTGTAAGGGGAGAGGGCTGGATAAACACAACATGTCTGCAGCTTCACCAGATGTTCCATTTTCTCAGGGACCTGCAGGATTTGCTAACATGTTTAGCATTTAACAGCAGACTGGATAATTGCCCGACAGGGTTTTTCATGCGGAGTCCTTCTGATATAAACAAGACGTCCTGGATCTGGAGGCTCAATGTGTCGCTCTGAAGAAGTAGTTTCCAACCTGAGGGTGTCAGCTATGAGTAAAAAAACTCTCAACTGAGGCAAAGTGAAAGTTTATTTTATGCCTTATTAATCTGTAAATGATGTCCTTGATATTAGGGCTGCCTCGCCTGTTCATGCTGTGTCATTGCATTCTGAGGACCACAGGAGCAGCTGCATTAAAGGCTGTTAAATGAACTCCCTCTTTCTCTAAAATGACCAATAAATGTTCCTGAATGATCCACAGAGGTCTCCTCTTCTCAAAAACAAACCAAGCTTGCCACTGAAAGTTATAAAATCCCTGGTGGAGTGGTGTCTCAGAGCATTGGTGGGTAGAGTTCTTTAGGAGGGGGTGCAAGCTGAGCTTCCACTCGCTCGTTTCTTGGCTGCTTTTCGGGGCAGAGTTTCCTCAGTGTTCATCATTGATGTGGTTTTTACTGGGAGCAGAACCATCCAAAGAAGTCTCCTGTCATCCAGGGTTGCTTGGCCATTTAGCACCAGGCTAGAGTCCTCAAAGCAGGCAGTCACTGGTTCAATTTCTGGCCCCGATCCTTTGCTGCACGCCTTGCCCCGCTCTCTGTTCCACACATGGAGGGTCAGCTTGTTTCTCTGATCATCAGAATCAGACTGACTTTATCTATCCCAGGGGGGAAATTCAGTCATTACAGTTACTCTATACACAATAAGTCATACAAATACAATAATAAGCTCTGTAGAAAATAAATACATGGTAGAAGTCCCCAGAGATCAGGAAGAGGGCACTCTGGTTGTCTGTCTGGAGTCTGGCTATGGCAGCGTTGAGAACGTTGGACGCCGTAGTCCGGTTGGCAGAGGGGGGATATAAACAGCTACCAGTATGACATGTGAGATTTCCCTGTGCAGATAATATGGTCGGAGGCCCACAGCGCTCTCAGTGCTACCCCGGTCCATTGGACAGTCTGGAAGCCGTCAATGGAGACGTTGTGGTCGGGAATATCCTGATGCAGCCACGTTCCCGTGAAGCACACCATGCTACATTCCTGAAACTCCGTCTGACTCCTGGCTAGTCTTGTTAGCTCATCCATCTTATCAGCCAGAGATCTCATGTTGCTCATGATGAGAGAGGAGAGACACGGCTTCTATCTCCTCTCCATAAACCTCTGGCTTCTTATATCAGCATAGCTCTATGCCTCCTTTGCCTCTATGCGTCCTAAATCTCCAGAATCCTGCAGGAACTGGGGCAGAGTTTCCTCAGTGTTCATCATCAATGTGGTTTTTACTGGGAGCAGAACCATCCAAAGAAGTCTCCTGTCCTCCAGTGTTGCTTGGCCATTTAGCACCAGCCATGTACAGAGGCTGTAGTCCTCAAAGCAGTCACTGGTTCAATTTCTGGCCCCGATCCTTTGCTGCATGCCTTGCCCCACACATGGAGGGTCAGCTTGTTTCTCTGATAGCTAAGATACTTAAGAAAGTATGACTGAAGCGATGCTGGTTAAACTATAAAGTCACAAACAACAGTGGCGTGATTTGTAGCACTTATAGAAAATAGTCTGCAGGATATATTTGGTGTTTTAGCAGAGAGCTGATGCTAAGGGAAAAGGCCCAGTTGTAGGACTTGTGTTGGCTGATGAAGGAGTGAACAGGATATTCACATAGAGCAGCCAAATCTGATGTAAGTGACAGCAGCGGTGTATCCCTGCTCGATGCCGTCCTGTTGTTTGGACAATCGTATCATGCGTCATTAACACGATGGAGCCAAAACAACAGACGCAGTATCCCCTCAGCGGTGAGTGTGTGTGAGCGTCACTGTGCAGGTGTCCAGTGTGAGAGTCTGAGAGTCTGGGGTCGACGTCCTGAGCTCAAACATTTCAACATGTTTCAGTGTCTCTGGTGTCAGAAAGCTCCGTCAGTCTTCTTCAGGACAGCTGTGTAAAGATGTGAAAATAAAGAAACAGGGTTGGAGTGTGTGTGTGTGTGAGTGTGTGTGTGTTCTCTCTGGTCTGGTGTTGAGTGAGGAGACGGTTGACAGGCTGAGTGTGGGAGAGTTCAGTCAGGGCGGTGGCGGTGACGAAGAGGGCAACCTGGTTACCGTGATGTCACCTGAGCATCATGTTCATGTGTGTGTTTCTGTGCACGTGTGTGTCAGTGTGAGTCAAGTCTGCAGGCTGCCAGGTTCACACTAACACACACTCTTGTTTTTGTGAAGCTGGTACAAGAAAATGTGTTTGTGAACGTCTGCAGAGCACCTGCAGGTCACCACCATGTGACCTCATACAACAGCTCCACCATGAACTGTACTTCTATACTGTAAAATTCAGTGTAGAAGACGCACTTTTAATACTTGTATGTCTTCTAAAATGTGAGCCTCGCCTTCTTTAGCTTCTCTTTTCTTAATGTGTCCAATCTTTGACCGTTTTCCCACGCAGCATGTTTCATAAAGACCCCCAAATAATATACATTTTCCCCTGATAGTTTTCAAAGATCTGTTTTTTTGAATGTTCAAACTTTATATACAGAAGATCAACTTAAACAATTAAGGCAAGTGATTTATTTATTTTAAAATAATACAAAAATAAGAAGATGAGTGAATAAATTAATTAATGATTTTTTTAAAATAATAATTTAAATTAGAAAATAAATAAAAAGAGCAGAAAAAAGAAAGTAATAAGAATAAAAAAATACAATAAATAATTGGTTAATATAAAAAAAAATGAATAAATATGAAAGGTAAAAATTATAATTTAAAATAGAAAATTTAAAAATAGAGAAGAGAAGGAAATAAAAATAATAATGAAAATACAATCAAATAAATAGGTTAATATTTTTTTTTAATAAATAAATATGAAAGGTTAAAATAATAATTATAATAATTGGAAATTGAAAATAAATAGAAGATGAATAAAATATATAAGAAATAATAAATAGAATTGAAAACAGAGTAGGGAAGAAAAAGGAAAATTATAATAATGAAAATACAATAAAATAATAATAATAATAATAATACATTTTATTTATAAAGCGCTTTTCTGAAAACTCAAAGACGCTGCACAAAGGATAAAAACATCATATAAAACAACAGAATAATAAAAACATGAATAAAATACATTTAGAAGCAATCATACGTTAAAAGCAATTCTAAACAGGAGGGTTTTGGTGAGTGATTTGAAGGTGGACAGGTTGGTTTCGAATGTTAAGTGGTAAGGCGTTCCAGAGGGTGGGGGGGCGGCGACAGAGAAAGCTCTGTCCCCCAAGGTTTGGTGCTTGGTGTCAGGTGGTAGGGAGAGGAGGTGGGCGTTGGAGGATCGGAGGTTACGGGAGGGGGTGTGGTGATGGAGCAGGTCGGTGAGGTAAGAGGGGGCCTGGTTATGGAGGGCTTTGTGGGTGAGAAGGAGGATTTTGAAATGTATGCGCTGTTTGATAGGGAGCCAGTGGAGGTTTTGGAGGACAGGGGTGATATGGTCACGGGAGCGGGTGTGGGTGAGCAGGCGGGCAGCAGAGTTCTGGATGTATTGTAGTTTGTTGAGTTGTTTTGAAGGAAGGCCATAGAAGATGCTGTTACAGTAGTCGAGTTTGGAAGTGATAAAGGCGTGGATCAGGGTTTCAGCGGTGGAAAAGGAGAGAGAGGGCCGGAGATGGGCGATATTTTTAAGGTGGAAGAACCTTGAATTAAGTGGAACCTACTTATTTAAAATAAGTAGGTTAATATTAAAACGAAAGAAAGAAATACAATAGGTAAAAATAATTATAACAAAAACGAATAGACAGAAAAATGAAAAGAATAAACACCACATAGTCAGGACTTCTTAAAGACATAGAGTTTTGCACAAATTGGCTGCAGCCAGCTGCTCATATCTTTAAAACAGCGGTTTGAGAGGGTTCATATTTAACAGAGGGGATACTCTGAAGGACCTCTCTCCTCATGTTTCCCACAAGAACCTCTCTCTCCCCCTCTCTCTCTCTCCCTCCCTCCCTCCCTCTCTCTCTCTCTCTCTCTGTCTCTCTCTCTCTCTCTCTCTCTCTCCCCCTCCCTCCTCCCTCTCTCTCTCTCTCACTCCCCCCCCTACCTCTCTCTCTCTCTCCCACTCCTCTCCTCTCTCTCTCTCTCTCTCTCTCTCTCCTC